>NW_020230456.1:0-139323 GCF_003227715.2 Harpegnathos saltator | reverse complement strand
CGGAAGGTCAGGTCGATTTATCATCTCCGTGTCAGTCGTTGTCCAACCGACGCGGCTCTAAGGGAGATGGTCCATCGCCGGTTGGGGTTCCAAAGCCCCGATGAAGAGAAATCAAAGCAGAACACCCCCCTCATCGCAATTCCGCCGTCGTCGCGGAGGACGGCGTTCGCGTAGTGTTCTCTCAGTCTATATACGGCTAGGTCGCCCTTGACGAGAAAAGGAAAAAGAATTGAAGCAGTGGAGCAAGACCCGCGTGTTTCGAATCAATAAGAAAGATATCCCGGCGCCCCACTGCCCCCCCTCTCAGCAGCCCTGGTTCACCTCTTTTTTAATTATTACGAGGAGATATACGCGTCGTGTGCATTACACCCCGAAGCCCTTCCACCACCGAACCTTTTGCCCTCACCCCCTGCACCCGCAACCCTTTTGACCGCCCCGCCAGCCCCCCCCCCCCCCCCGCCCCTTTCTGAAGTTGCACTGACTGTCTTTATCGTATCCTTCTCTATTATATTTGTTATCAATCACACTGGCCTTGGACTCCTCCCTATCTCGGCACGACACTATGCTACTACTACCTCTCTACTTCTACTACTACTACTTTCTACTACTACTACTACTACCACTCAAAACTCCGATTGTTCGGCAACCCCCGTAAAGTCGCAGCCAAAGTCGTTGTCCAAAAAAAGAATGGTAAGTCCCCGAGAGAGCCGACGACTTACTTGACGCCAGATTTTTTCTTTTTTCGAAGCGTGCCAAAAAAAAATAACCCAACGGATTTTTCTTTTTGTATTACGATATATTTGTGATATATATCTTGATCTTAACATTTTCTCTCTCTCTCTCTCTCTCTCTCTCATCTGTTTCTCCGTCTTTCTTACTCTATCTCTTAGTCTCTTTTTCTCTTTCCTTTCTCTTTTCGTCAGTGTTCTCTCTTGCTTTTCGTTTCCTTCCTGTTTTTTGTTGCTTCCTTCGATCGCAGGGATGCGCTTCGTGACGCGTTTTGCTGAATTCAAGGACGTTCTCGTTGCATAAACTTAATATCCTGCAGTCATGCGTTTCTTACTCCTAGCGACGTAGCTAAACAAAAAGGTAATGCACGGTCTCGCCACTGCAATTTTTTCTTACATTAATTGGCAACATTCATTCCCGACGTGCAACGTCGGTATAATAATTATGCCGTTTGCTGATGAATTTTTCTCTCTCCACTCTCGACTCTCCGTCAGTCGCGGCGTATGCCACCACGATCGATACCCCGCTAGAAATGAGCTCGTGTCCAAACGGCAATCGCGCACACGTAAAAATTCTCCGCGCCAGCGGGGAGTGCTTTTTAAGAGTTTCGCGTAAATATGTTCTCTCTTCGGTGAAGAGCGCAGCGTCTTTTCGACGAACGACAGCAACGGTAAAACGGTGTCGGCACGAGCGTTCCACGCGGTAATATTATTTTCCCGTCTTGTTGAGTTGATTTTTCTCTTCGTTTTTGTATATGTATTTTTTTTTTTTAATTTTTTCTCTCTCTCTCTCTCTCTCTCTCTCTCTCTGTCTCTCTATATGTACTTGCATACTTCTGTCTTTCTTCGTCATCATCTCTCTTCTACTTCCTATTTCAAAAACGCGCTGCATAATCGTTTCTCGGACTTTGGATTTTGAGCTAGTATTAATCGCCCATTAATCGTCAGACTCAAACACTTTAATGCAGTTCTTTCACGTCCTCGTCTTTCTCGTTTCCTGCGTTTTATGAATCGACTTCCGTTGTGTCTCACATCGCCGCCTATGTGTACCATACATATCCCTGTTGTCTACTCACACGCTAAATCTACGCGGCGACCTCTCACCCCCTCGCTCCCTTACTCCCCCTCCCCCGCCCTCTCTCTCTCTCTCTCTCTCTCTCTCTCTCTCTCTCTCTCTCTCTCTCTCTCTCTGTCTCTTTCTGTTTCTCTGCGTCAACGTTTTATCATTTTCGTTGAGCACTCTCCGTCTGCTTCTCTTGCGCTTCTCGCGTCGACGAACGGACACGCCACGTATCAACGATAATCGCGCGTCACACAAAGTGTACACAAGCTCTCCCCCGTCCGCGTCAGCAGCGCGTCTTTTTTTATCGGCCAAGCAAACGCGAGAAAATTGTCACCTGTGTCGCAAAGCGGCGGAGGGCATCGGGCGAACAATCGAACGCCGCGGGCTGGTTAGAGCTCCCTCGCGAGGAACCGCGAGACGCGAGACGCGAGCTTCCTACGCGCTCCTCGGATTTCGCGGCCGCCGCCGCCGCTTTCCCTCCCGCCCACGTGTGCTCTCGAATCCAAAATAACGTCACGCAAATGCGCACCGCGGAAAATACGGTCGTTTCTCTACTCGTTCGGTGTGCGCGGCCACCCGGGGAAGACCCGTCGCCTACAATAACAACTGATTCACGTGAATTTATACCCGCCTCGAGTAGAGCTTCATAAAGCTCGCTGGATTAGTTGAGAAAGTTCACTATATATTATACATCCCATATTCGACCATACGCGTCCCCTGCCCTCTCCCCCCCTCTCTCTCTGTCTGTCTCTGTCTTTATCTATCTCTCTCTCTCTCTCTCTCTCTCTCTCTCTCTCTCTCTCTCTCTCTCTCTCTCTCTCTCTCTCTCTCTCTCTCTCTCTCTCTGTCTCTCTTTCGGTCTGTCTGTTTGTGTCTGTCCCTTCCTCTCTCTCTATCTTTCTCTTTCCCTGTGTGTTTTTACCCCCAACTCCTCTCTCTCTCTCTCTCTCTCTCTCTCTCTCTCTCTCTCTCTCTCTCTCTCTCTCTCTCTCTCTCTCTCTCTCTCTCCCTCTCTCTCTCTTTCTCTGTCGCTCGTTCTGGGATTTAACCGACGCATTTCCGCATTGCATTCGTTATGGCGTTCGCGACACGGTTTCACGACTTTTCGAAGCCTTTCTCCTCCCCTTCCTCCTTCTTCGCCGCCTCCTCATCCTCCTCCTGCTGCTACTCTTCGTCCTCCTCATGCTTCCTCCTCTTGTCCCCCGGCAGTACCTAAAACTGCCCCTCCCCTACCTCGTTTGAGTTTCGCTCGTTTGACTTGAGTTCGGTTTATTTGCGCACTTTACGATGCAGCGCGAGATATCTCGCCCTTGTGTGGGTGTGTGCTCGTGGAGTGTGCGAGTGCGCCGTGTGTACGTGTGACATTTGTGTGTGTGTGTGTGTGTGTGTGTGTGTGTGTGTGTGTGTGTGCTGCTTGCCCATTCTCTTTAACAACGTCCAGAGCGAACATTGGGCGTTCCACTAACAACGCTTCCGGTTTTACGAGCGCGACCGGCTGCGCCGCCGGCACTACGAGTTACGTTCACGAGAAGTTGCCTCGCTCCCGGCCGGAGTCGCCGATACGTACGGCGCACCGAAAGTGATCTCAAGGTCCATCGGTGCTTCGATACTTCGGAAACGCGTATTCAAATTCGCGACGTCCGTGTGTTCGCAAGGATGCTTTCACCGCTGCGTCAAGACGCCAGGAATTCATTTCAATTCGGGCGCACGATCGCGTTTCAGAAGAGCGGGACGCAAATTTCATTCAACGAACCTCTCACCCCTTCATCCCCCCCCTCTATCTCTCTCTCTCTCTCTCTCTCTCTCTCTCTCTCTCTCTCTCTCTCTCTCTCTCTCTCTCGCTCTCTACGAATACAACCCGAGCATTCAGCGTCGATCGTCGTCGACACCGCTGCCTCCGCTCCCCCACTCTCTCTCTCTCTCTTTCTCTCTCTCTCTCTCTCTTCCTCTCCCCCCCTCTTTCCTTTCTTTTTCTCTTACGTCGACGAGTATCAAAAGCTCGCGCGTATATCGAGATATTTAATTAACGAGCCCGGCGATCGTGATTCTCTCGACAATTTCCGGTCAGCTCCGCGCGACTCGGTCTCGCCGTCGCGTCGCGTCGCGTCGCGTCGGCTGCTGCGGCGAATCCTCCCCTCTCGCCGACCATGCGTCGCCTCTCCCTCCCTCCCCCTTTGCGCCTTTCTTCCGCGGTGCTCCTCCAGCCGGAGCGAAAGAGGCTTTCGGTCCGAAGGAGGCTCCGGAATGGCCCCGGGAAGCTGTACCGATCGATAGAACGCACCGAGTTCCGTGAGATAACGAGGGAAGGCCACGGAGCATCGATCAACCAGCCCCTTTTGAGCGCGCGGTTCCATCGGCATCTTTACCCTTCCGTGCAACCCCGACCGACTCGGCTCGCTCCTTCGTTCGCTCGCTCGTTCATTCGTTCTTGCCGCACCGCTGCATTCCGTCCTCGGGGCGGGGAGAGGGGGGGAAGGGATGAGGCTGTACGTCCGCATTGCACGCACACACTCGCGGTCTGTGAGTCGCGAAGCTCGCAATTTCGGACGTAGGGGAGGACGTCCGTCGCGCTGACTCGGAGAGAAAGAGAGAGAGAGAGAGAGCGCTTGAAATGTGTCCAAAGCTCTTCTGGGGGATCGAGACAGAGTTGTCATTATCGCGCGAAGTGACATTACAAAGATCGGCCTCTCCGTGTCGCGCCAGTCCTCCGCTAACGTTCACTCGCTGCAAATGAGGGTTATCGCAGTTTACCGGCGGGAGGGAGGGAATATTCTCGTCACGGAAGTTGTTTTTTGCCGAGTCGTTTGGGTAAGCGGGTAGGAATCGAAGAGCAATCGGCTCTTCCGAGCGAGATAAAGCTACTATTCAAAAGGAGCAGAAGAGAAAAGGCGGAAGGGGTTGGGGAGGGGGGAGAAAACGTGGATTGAGCGCTGAGCTCGACGAGCTTTGGCGTCACTCGTCTCGGATTTCTCGGAGGGAGAGGGTAGATTTACGCAACGGGGCGGTTCACGAACGGATCTCTCATTATTATAAGACATCCTCGACGTTAAACATTTTGCCAGCGGAACTCTCTCCAGTTTCGCCATGGCGAGACGAGGTAGCCTCGCGTGATTCGGCGATAACGGAGTTCAGTCGTAGAACGAAACGAGAAGAGGCTGTCGCATCGGGCCGAGTCTCCGAGCGGACTCATTTTTCACATTTCCAGATGAGCACGCCGGCTACGACGTCGCGTCGCACTTTTCCTTATACATATTTTCCATTCTCTCCTCTTCCCACCCTCCCCTTCCTTTTACCGGTTCCTCGAGCCCGGCTCTTTCGTCCCAGGTGAAAATCGGCGATCCCTTGCCTCGTTTTCGCCGACCAGCCCACTCGCTCCCCCCCCTCTCTCTTTCTCTTTCTCTCTCTCTCTCTCTCTCTCTCTCTCTGACGACTGCGATCGATAAAAATTCGACACGGCCGAAATAAATTCACGTCACCCGGGATTCTCCTCTCCTCGAGTCAGTTCCCGCTTTTGAGAACGGAAAGTCCCTCTATCCCTCTTTAATTGACCAGTGCGAAGCGACCTGCCCTCCCTCTTTTCCTCCAGTCACCGCCGTGCGTTTTCTTCGCGGGGAAGCTCTGCCCCTTGTCGCCTCATTATTACAGACTCCGTCGAGGCTTGTAATAAGCGAGTTATCGAGCCGAGTTATTTCTCCCCGCCTGTCTTTACCCCGCGACAGTCGCGCGTCCTTCGACATCACCGCCGTCGTCTTCGTCCTCATCGTCATCGTCGTCGTCGTCGTCGTCGTCGTTTTCATCGCCTCTGTCGTCGTCGTCGTCGTCGTCTACTTCTCTCTCTTTCTCTCTCTCTCTCTCTCTCTCTCTCTCTCTCTCTCTCTCTCTCTCTCTCTCTCTCTCTCGTTCTCCCTGCTGCCCCCGCTCTCGACACATTCTCGATCTTGAGAACAATTTCAAGAGAGACGTGCCGCGCTCACGCTAATGCACAATGCACCATTCCCGAGCGCGCAAAGCTGCCGAACACACTTTTCCACTCCACACAAAAATCATTCCGTTGACCGACATTCGACGCCGGGCATTAATTTTTTTTCTTCTTCTCTCACTCTATCTCTCTCTCTCTCTCTCTCTCTCTCTCTCTCTCTCTCTCTCTCTCTCTCTCTCTCTCTCTCTCTCTCTCTCTCTCTCTCTCTCTCTTTGTCACTCTCCGCTCGTTCTTCTTTCTCTCTTTCTCCTCCATGTACGTTATTATTTCAGCCTCTCTCCTTCGTACACATCTCGAATATTCTCTCTCATTTTCTCTCTCTTTTTCTCTCTCTCTCTCTCTCTGTCTCTGTCTCTGTCTCTGTCTCTCTTTCGCTCACTATCACTCTCTAATCTGTCTCTCTTTCCCCTTCTCCTTGAATCTGCTCGTTTGTTATCGTCTTTACGCTTGAGTTGTTACCTCTTTTTCAATTATATTGAGTACGTGTATCCTTGATTTCATTCGGTTTCTCCGCCAGCCACCGAACGTATCTCTTGATTTCCAGTTTTCTTTCGCGCATGCTAGTGTAATATATACTTAGTATTTCCTAGGATTAACCGAGCGTATTAGTATATGATAGCAATAATAATAATAATAATAATAATAATAGTAATAGCAATAATGATAATGATAATGATAATGATAATGATAATGATTGCGCGCAGAGATCGCGAGAGGACCGCTCGCCAGTCTTCAGTGTTGATGAATGCGAGTAACGCGCGTGCCGCGCGATGTCGCCCCGATCGGGGCGCGGAGGCGGCCTCCTCGAGCGATCTCGCGATCTCGACTTATTAATCGACTTCTTTTCTTTCTCTTAAGCAGTTACTCCAGGAAACTCCTCTGTGTAGCGGCGTTGCGCCACGCACCATGATAATATCTCTCTCTCTCTTTCTCTCTCTCTCTCTCTCTCTCTCTCTCTTTCTCACACGCGATGATTAACCGCGCTGCGTTACGTCGAGATTACTTTCGTTTTGTCCGCGTGTCTCGATTCTTTCCTACCGATTCTTTCACGTCGGAGTCACGAAGGGAGTCGCGACTCTTGATTGATCCTTTCGCGGTGTCTCTCTCTCTCTCTCTCTCTCTCTCTCTCTCTCGCGTACATAAATAATTTGAAGAAGATTGCCCGTGGATTACTCCTTCTCTTCGCGCGTATAGAGTCAATCTCCCGAATCGAGGCGAAGTAATCTCCGACACGGTCGAGCCTTGCCGCGGGCGATCGTACACCTACGTGATTCTGGTCGTCGCTGAAGACTCGAGCAACGCTCGATTGTAATAGATTTCGATCGTTTGAAATGTCGCGGTGATACACACGCAGGAATGCGTCGGAATGCGGTTTTGAGAGTCAGCCATTCGTACGAATGGAGCATCGATGATCGATTCTTTCTGTCACTCGAGACGCATAGCGGGCGGTAGTTGTACGCTCGCTTGGAAGGTTCGACAACTTGGACGCAGGTCGATCATCCTCCCCACACTAATCAACAATTTTCCTCCTTCTATATTTCAGTATTACCGTACCCACGCCCTTGACGACGAAATAGCGGGGGCGTCCGTAACGCGCGGTGGTCGTTTGCGCGAATCCCAGCATCGGCGAAGTCGCTCGCGCGAGACGATCGCATTTTTTCAGCGTATCCCATTCGTAACCCGCTTCGTAAGACATCGCGAGTGCCCCGCGTAGGTCTGTGCGCGTCTGTGTGCGTGTCACGGCGCAAAATGAATTCTCATACGAGCGCTTGGCATGTTTGTCGCCGCGACTGGCGACTGGCGAGTGCGCGTTTTCCCGAAGGAGTCCTGTCGTCGGCTCAGGATATAATCATCCCTCATGATTCCCGGGGATTCGTTTCGCAATTACACGCGCGGGAGGGTCGCGATGAATGTTGCGTCTCGCACTGGAAGAGATGTCCTCGCAACGTACAAGTACAACCCGGCTCGTCTCCAGGCGGGTCCTCCGTGAATACTCGCCGCGCGAGCAACTTCGCCGATCACCCCCCGAATCGGGTTCTTCGGTGGCGGATTGAGCCGCTCTCTCAGAGGAGAGGGAGAACGGTCTCCTCTCAGAGGGTCTCCTCCTCGACCGAGAGGGTGACTTCGCGAAGGGTGTCGAATGAAGCGCGCCGCCTCTAGTAATCGCCCGCGCAATCCGCCACCGACGAACTCGAGCCCTAACGCGACTAACGGCCGCGAGAAAGCAAAGGAAAAAAGAAAAAAGAACAGTGAACTATAACGACAATAGGAATTGTCTAACGCACATGCTTGATTGAATGCCACTTACGCTGTGCACACATTTTTTCTTGTCTGTTCTATGTGTTGTTTTCTTTGCGCAACATTCTACAACCACCTCTTCGCAACCACCACCACTACCATCACCGACTTACTACTACTACTACTACTACCACCAACTACCGACACCAACCAACCAAACAACCAACCAACCAAAAAACCGTCAAAAAAAAAACACAATACGTCTTCCCATACGGGCTGTGTCCGACAAAAATCTCTGCCACCCTCTATCTCTTCTCTTCGGCCGCATTTGACGCTGCTCTCACATTGTTGGTTACTTCTGTCCTTTTACTTACGTCCACGCTCACCATCGGTAAACCGACCATGGGCGCACCATGGCCACCATGGTAACCCGATGGTAACCCGACGATCCGGTCCGAATACGACCCCACCTACCATCGCGTACGGTGAGTTATTTTCTGTTGAAAGTGCGAGTAAGACCTACGTACTATAATCTATCCTCTCTTTCTCTCTCTCTCTCTCTCTCTCTCTCTCTATCTCTATCTCTATCTCTATCTCTATCTCTCTACCTTTATCGGCCGTGTATGACGAACCCGCGGGGACTCAACGCCGTTCCCTACCGAACAACGTACTCGAACGAAAGCGAGCGTCTCTCATTTGATACTCCCGTAACGAGACTCGATAATTACGACTCGGGCCGCGCCGCGGCGGATCATCATCGATCCGCATTAACGAGCGATAAACCTCGTTAACGGCAAGGCGCAGACGGCAGGCAGGTGGTCTGCCCGGGACGAAATCGGCGAGGTTCCGAGGGTTCGGGAGAAGCCGAACCCTCCGCCATCGCTATTCACCACTTTCTACCGTCCCTCCTCCTCGTCCGGAGATCTGGAAAGATTCCGAAGGACCCGCGCACACGTGTATGTTCGGCCGCGAGTCGTCGATCGAGGCAACGGCGTTAAGTTCCCCGGCCGCAGTTATCCACGATTCGAGAAGAAAGAAACACACACAGAGTGTAACCAATAGGAACGTGTCTTAGCACCCAATGGTTCCCGATTAGTCGCGTTGCTCGGTCGTTGTTAGCCCTCTACTGCTGCTCCACTTTTTCACTGTTCGTTGTAGCATTTCCGTGCAGGGTCTATCCTGTAACCTTGAACGTCGCGCAGGTCGCGCAGAAATGGTTTGCAGAACTTCAGCGCTAGATTGAGAAAGCTACAGATATTGCTGCGTCAAGAATTGGACTTACATTTGAGGGAACCAAGTTGACCTTCGTTTCACTCAAGGTCAATTTTTTTTTTTTTCAAAAATTCTTTTACACACGAAAGAAGAGAATGGGACTTCAATATCTCGTGCGAGATATGTTCGATCGATGAAAATTAGCGCCACCTAGTACGAGAAGGAACATGCAAAGCTGCGCGATGACCACGACGCTACGACGTCAAGAGTCGCAGGATAGGCCTTGCAACTGGAGAAGAACGTCGACTGGACTCTTCGCAGTGCGAAAGACACGCGAGTCACGCGTGAGACATTCCGCGTCGCGATTTCTTTCTCCTTCGAGCCGCGAGTCGCTTTGTCGGACGCATCCGAAAATCGCGGAAGTAGTCGAGGGTTAAATGTCCGCCATTGGGTATACGATCCCTCCTGGCTCTCGCTGGGCGACCCGCGAGAGAGAGGAGGCATCGGCGAGAGAACCGACGGCATAGGCGTCGTCGCAGCCGCAGGCGTTGAAGGGACGAGCAAGTATTCGTTGGAGGTTCTGTCTCGCGGCGCGGCGGCGCCTATGATGAAGAACAAACGCCGAAGGCCCGTTGTTGCGCGAGAGAGATCGAGCGACACGTTCGACCTGCATTCGGAAGGATCGCTTCGAGCCGATTCGCTGATGACCTCGCGAGGCGCGGCGCGCACCGACCGATGCGCAAGCAGAGTTTTATTAATCGAGAGGCGCCAGTCGGCTCGAAGGGGACGGTCAATCGCGGCTTCAAAACTGCTTCCGCAGAGCCCGGATAGAGCGCTAGAGAGTAGTCCTGCGCGTGCGTTTTCAGCACACGGGGAGAGGAAGACGCGAGTCACGCGGAATCAGGTCGAATTGATCGCCGGCGGAGTCGCGTTCCTGCGAGCCGCCTGAACGTCGACAGCGGCTCTTCGGGAAATTCGAAGGTCGAGCCCGCTCGACAACGACGGGAGATCGTCGTAATTAATTTTCTCTCGCAAAACGTCTCCGCCGCAGAGAGACGTTCTCGACTTTTTGCCGGGATCGCTTTCGCTGATCTCTCTCTCTCTCTCTCTCTCTCTCTCTTTCTCTCTTTCTCTCTCTCTCTCTCTCTCTCTCTCTCTCTCTCTCTCTCTCTTTCTCCCCTGAATCCTCTGAGCCGTTTAGCGGATGTGTTCGTTGATATTTCCGTGGGAGTCGCGCGCTCGACGATGAGAAGACGAACGAACTTGCCGAGACAGAAAGAGATATCTCCCTCTGTCTCTCAAGGGCGCACGACGGGCCTCCGCGTATGCGAAGCTCGGTGCCAGACTCGAAGTGCGTTTTGATAAATGTTAGCTGGATAGAGACAACTGTCGCAATGGCGGCCGCTCGGTCGATCGGAAACAACACGCGCTGCTCGCGGCTCGCGATCTTTGCACATGGATCATTGCGATCCATTCCGCCGGGTTACTCCAAGCGCTCTTTTTCTTTTCTTTCTTTGCCGCGCTTATTTGTTCGACCGCGATTTGTCACCGACGACGGACTCGCCGCGACTTGCAGATGATTTGCTCTTGTCGGTGGCGGTAGCGCAGAGAGAAAAAATCGTCGTACCGCCGCTGAGTAAAGCTCGGTTGTTCAGTTTGTTCCCTTGCTTTCGAGTAACAGTTGTCTTCGACGAATAATATCTCCCCGGTGATGGCCTCGAAATGCGCGTTTGTGAGAAATCGAAAAAATTTACGGAGTATTTTAATTTTGTAATTTTAAAAATGGACGAAATCGGAATGTTGGAAAATCATTATCATGTATTGAAAGCGGAAGAATCTATCGCTCGCTTGTTGTCAATTCATTAATTATTAATTTCTTTGTCTTTTTTAACTTGTTTATTCTCGCGAAGAATCTTTTCTCTCCTCGAGGATGTCGTAAAACTTACATCCTTCATCCAGGGGGAAGCAAATTTTTCAAACAAAACAGAAGAGAGTCTACTGTCCGTTTGTTGTTAATCTATTAATTATTTCTCTGTCTTTTTTAACTCGCGTATTCTCGCGAAGAATCTTTTCTCTCCTCGAGGATGTTGTAAAACTTACACCCTTTTTACAGGGGGTAGCATATTTTTCAAGCGAAAAAGAAGAGTCCGCTATTCGTTTGTTATTAATTTACTAATTATTAATTTCTTTGTCTCTTTTATCTTGCGTATTCTCGCGAAAGATTTTTTTCTCTCCTCGAGGACGTTGTGAAACTTCCCTCCGTACAGGGGAAACAAATTTTCGTTTCGACGATGATATTCTCGATTGAAGAAGCTAGACTAGGAATCAGAATGTGTTCCGAGCGAATCGGAGATGCTTATGATGAACTGATGCGATAGACTCGCGGGTGTACAAACTTGCGAGATACTCGAAACTAGTAACGTTCACTTGAATGCGGTATGTATTTTTCTGTGTGCAGTCGCGCCATGTGCATACACTTTCGAGACGGTTTGTGCGCGTTACTTCACTTCCGGTTAGGATATCTCCGCTCGGGTCTCCGGCGTATCGTATCTGAGTCGGGAGTGGTACTATTTAATATATTTGTGAAGCTCCGAAGTTTCCGCGTAATGCGAGGTGCTTGAAGAGTCGAAGTTTAGAGCGACAATTTGACTTGGAAATATGGAATCTTCGAGTTCCGCGCGAGCATTCGAAACACCGAAACTTTCGGTCGAGCTAATTTTGCGGAGCGCCACAGATCGCGGATCTGCTCGCGTTGCAAATTTTTTTTTCATTTCATATCGCATATTGATCGCAGCGATATCGCGTTAAAAATTCTTCACGACTGTGATCCTCCTGGACCCTAACGAATATCCATGCCTGGAAATTTCATTATTCGAATGGCTCCTTCGAAGCTGCTGAAGTTCAAAGTTCCAGAGACGCGAGGACCAGCGAAGACCTACGTAATTTTCCATCACGACCGTCGTCGATTTCGGACAAGAGCAGCGCCACGATCACACGACACGCGAAATACGCATATATGCATCATCGTGTGATTACCGTCGCGTTTAACGCGGCTGAATTGCTGATTGCTGATTGTCACGAGGGCGCGGCAGTCATAGCGCAAAAATATGCAGATGCGATGCGTCCGAGCCGAGATAACCCTAGCCGTCAGTGAACGTGACGTGGTAGAGTCGCCAAAGTTTTCGCCCGTTGCAACAATATCAGCCGTAACGGAATATCAGCCCTCTGCAATATCGGCGTTACCGTAATCCATAAGTTTATTTTCGCCCGCGGTCCAGCCCGTCCCGCCGCGCGTGCGCGCGCGGGAATTGTACCCGAATTATTGTTACATTAGCCGCGCCGTCGCGTATGGATGTATGTGTACGTACACGGAGCTGCATAATAGCCTCAGAGCCGGCGGTGTGTGTATCATCAGTTTAGCGGCGTTTTCTAACCGCGCACGTTTATTTCCGAACGTGACCCCATCACGGTGACGCCGGATCGCTCCGCCATCCTTCGAGGTCGATGGATAACGTGCGTGCGATTAGAAAATACTGATGGGGAGCTTTTGCAACCTACCGTCTCTCTCAGATACGGTAGACGTAAATTGTGAAGGTTATTCGCTCAGAAATAACGTCGCCACACTGAGAGAAAAGTATATGATGATTTGGAACTATAATGATATAGTAACTAAATTATATAGTCCGAAATATCATATTTATAGTAAGCATTACCATAATGTCGGTAATAATTACGATATAGTATAACCAACCATGTAATATTTTTACTAAGAATTATAGCAAGTTAAACTAAAATTATTGTATGGATACAAATGGTAAAATGGTAGGTAAAGTAACTCTTTTATATAGTCAATATTACCAGAATGATATTTGCTAAATGATGACAGATGTAACTATATGAATATTAAATCTCACTATTATTATATATATATTTGTGAGTGAGAAATTACCATATATATGTGGTAAGAGTAACTAAACAATTATTTAAGACAATCATTGACTATATATTTGTGTTTATTCTACTATATTTTGCAGGTTCCACCAACTATAAAAATATGGTGGACTATAAAATATAGTGAGAGATTATAGTTGATTCAACTATATTTTTCTATCAGTGCATGTACCAATAGCGTGGGACGATCAACATTTACCGTATCTGAGAGACGGTACTGCAAAAACTCCGTAATAATAACTCGCTCGCATTTCTGCGAAAGCTGCGGCTATTGTGCCGCTTTATGCGTGCGTGCGTGCGTGCGTGCGTGCGTGTGTGTATGTATATATGTGTGTGCGCCCGTTGCCGTCACCGGGGCGGCGTTCGATCCTCGAATCCTGCCGTCTCGAGGCACGACGACGACGACGAAAGCCGCGACGCCGTTGCGACAAGTTACGTGTGCGTAATCGTGCGCTGACACATAAGTGTATAGAGAGCAAAAGGCTTGATCTGTTGTACAAGTTAGTAGTTGACGTATACGTCGTTGTATGTGTCGCATCCTCTCGCTCGTAAGCGCAGGACGCGCGTGCCGGATATACCGATCCGATGTCGAAGGAGCGGCGGGACGCTCCTTCCCGGCGCTCCTGCCGCCGTTGTTCTCTCTTCTCGGCCATTCTCTCGTCGCCTTCGAGAGAACGAGCGACGACAGAGACCTCTTCGAGGAACGGTCTCTCTTTCTCCTCCCTTCTCCCTTGCTCTCCTTCTCGTTTGCTCGTCGTGAGCGGTCCCACGCGCGAGTCCTCGAGGAGTCCGATTCTCCAGAATTGAAATATCGAAGATGGGCCGACCGCGCGACGGCACTCGGGAAACATTTTTACGGCGAGGTCGCGCGTGACCCGTGGGGGAAGGGAGGGGGGGACGGTCGAAATGTTGACCCTACTCTCGACCTCGGTATTCCGTTTAACGCTGATTTCATGCTCCGAAGCCTGAGTCAACTTATTTCGATTCGATTTAACCCGCAGCTTTCTGCTGCGGAAGAGGTCCTCTCGAGAGGCCACGTGCAACAAATTGTTCGTTTTCCGCCATTTCGGCCGCCGAGTAGGAGCCGGAGGAGGACTTGAGCTTCCGTGTAAATCCGACCTCCGCTCCGCAGTCGAAATTTTTATTCTGCTTTCGACCTCGAGCTCGATCTCGCTTAACGCGCAACTTGACGCGCTAAAGTCAGCCAATCTTGATTTTATTTAAGCGACACCTTTGCCGGCAGATTCTCTCGAGAAACCGCCAATGACAAATTGTTCGTTTTCCGCCGTTTCGAGGCGCTGAGTAGTTTCTGCATAAATCAAGACCGGTATTTTCAACTCTCTCTCTCTCTCTCTCTCTCTTTCTCTTCTTTATCGACAAACGTGAGTTTTAAGATGGATCACGGGTCCTCTGCCGATTAGCCGCAAGCCACCTTGCCATTGGTCCCCCCCTCGATTCTATGAATGTCACGGACGTTTCAGGCAGGTCGAGAGCCAGATTCGAAATTTCGACTCGGCCGTTTTCGAAAACGCGATATCGGTCGCGCACGGTCAAGGGGACTCGCGCGCGCCCGGGAAGATTGAAATTTCGCGAACGAGCACGCTGACAAATCGCGCGATACGTTATCGTGGCAGCGGCCTAAGGAGCGCGGATCCGAGCCGTAAATCATTGTTGAAGCGGGTTGGCGCGCGCGGAACGACAACTTGAACGACGTGTTTCGCCCCGACACGAGCCGCGAGAAACGACGTCGATATTTTCGCAGCGCGGACTTTCCCTCCCCCGCCGCCCGCCGTGGCCGCTCGACTTGAACGGGATTTCGATGGAGGGATAGCGAGAGAGACTCTTTGATAAAAATCGAACGAGCAAACGTAATAAGGCTCTCTCTCTCTCTCTCTCTCTCTCTCGGCCGAGCCGCCGCGCCGGTTGCAGGCGCGGTTTGCTTGTGTTCCGCGATACAAAGTGCCGCGCGCAATTCAATGGAATATCAAACAGATTGATTTGATAAGCTTGATTGATATTTCCTCGAATTGCACGTGCGCGAGAGCGCTTTATATCGCAGAGCACAGCGAGTCACCTGCTCTCGCCGTTGTCGTTGCACCTGCCTGCTCGTCAGCGGCCGGGCGGAATTTCGCGCGGCGCGGAAACGAACGCGCGGAGCGCGAAGCTACGTCGATCATCCGGCAAAGTTCTCTCTTTCCCTTTTTCGCCCGTTTTTCCTTTTCTTTTTTTAACGACTCTCCCTTTCCCTCACGCCGATATACACACGCGTGCGTCAGCTCGGCCTGCGCTCCGGCGAGAAGTCGGCAAATGCAAAATGTCTCCTCCTCTCCCGCGCTTCTTCTCCGCTAACGGAAGACCTTTCTCGAGCGGCCGACGTTACGAGAACGTATTATTCCTCTCGTTAAGGTGGTATGTCGTGTCGCAATCGATCGAGCAGCGGCGAGCTCGGCTGCTCCGACGTCGATTAAACGAGCGAACGGAAGCAAGCTCGCGGTGGCTCGGTGCAAATGAGTTGCTCGCGCCCCGACGCGCGCTCCTCCTTCCTTTCTCCTCATTTCCCGGCTCGATGTTACTCGCGCCGCGCGGAGCTCGAAGAGGAGCGGCCGGAGTCGAAATCTCGGGCCCACTTTCGACCTCACACGATGCCGCGCGTTCCATCACGCTAATTTCATCAGCTCCGAAGCGCAGATCGGTCTGTCTCGATTGTACTCGAGGCCCCGCGCCGCCTGCCGGCTGCCGACGTCAGGAGCGACGGAATACACGCTGGAAAATCCTGCGGAATACCTCCGAGCGGAAAGACCCGTGTCCGCAAAGTGACACTCGCGATCGATCGATCGAGAGCGGATCGGTAAATTGCTACGAGCCCTTTCTCTTTCGGCCCGATCACCATCGATGGATCAGCACAAAATTCACGCGACCATGCAACCTGCCTCTCTCCTCGTGACGTTCGTCCTGCGTTAATCCCTGCATCCTTGTCGCTTGTTGCACGCTCGAGCGAAAGGACAGTGTTCTTCGGGCTGCTTCACCGAGAGCCGATCTCGAGCCGATCGCTAGTGTCATTCCACGGATACATCTTCCCGTTCCGTCGTGCGTTTCGCAAGAATTTTTACAGCGTCGTTCGCTCAACGTCAAGATGGCCGCGGCGCTCCAGCGCCGCCGAAAAGAATCCTCCCGAGGACCCACGAGGACACGAATTGCAAATTGCGCGCCATTTTCCGCCCCGCATCCGGAGGATCCGCGCTGATCGGCTCTTCCGTTCCGTCTCCGCGAACGAAGCGTCCCCCAGGAATCCACAGGCGTGAGACGGAGACGCTCGAGGTCGAAGGTAGGCCCGCGAATTTCTCGCCGGCGCGCGTTCTCCATATCGAAGGATCGAGAATGCCTCGATCGAGACGCGCGCGCGCGCGCCCCGGCCGGCGAGGACGAGCGCAACCCTCTCGGGTGCGCGGTGCAGCGCGGCGGCGGCGCCGGCAACCCCTTTGCACCCCGGTCACTCGAGGTAACTCGAGCGAAATGCCAGAGGGAAGTTGGTAACGAATGAAGTTTGTAGTGACCGATGGTGCGTACGTTTCGCGCTTACCCCGCATGTGCATGCCGCTCCTTTTCTTTCGCATCGACTTTGCGCTACGTAACTTGCTATGCGCGTAAGTATACGCACAGTGCAATGTGCCTCTACGAGGATTCTCCACACCGTGTACATATATATGTATATGTATGTATGTATGTATACACACACGCACGCACGTTTACGCAGCTTCTGGTGCACTCGCGTGCGCGCGCGCGTTCGCAACCGCGCGCGACTTGCGTGCTCTTCTCTCTCTCTCTCTCTCTCTCTTTCTCTCTCTCTCTTTCTATCTCTCTCTCTCTCTCTCTCGCTTTCGTCGTCTCGTTTCTTCTTTTTCTCACTTTGCGCAAAAGAATTCCTGAATATTCGGGATTCTTGAATTCTTCGCGTCCGCGCGTCGTGGCTCCTCGAGTCGCGCGGCAGGAGAGAGGAAGCGCGCTCTTTGCGATCGCGGCGACGAGTCCGCGCGCGACTTCTCTCGTCCCTTTGTTTCTCTCTCTCTCTCTCTCTCTCTCTCTTTTTTTTTCTTTCTTTATTCTTATCATTGTTACCACACGCGGCCGCTTACACGCACTCGCCCGCGACGTGCACGGGCTTCTTTGCCTGTAACTTGGCGTTGTTGTCTTGGCGTGACCCGACGAGAGTAACGAGTGATTATTAATAACGTAATGAGCGCCCCGGTAAGCTCTCTGGTGGTGATGAATAACGCAGTAGTGGTTAACGTAACGACGGCGAGAATCATCGCGGCTGATTTGCGCTCGCGGCTGTCGCCGCGAGGCAAATCCGCGACGACGACGTGGCGCGAATGGCCGAGCGCTCTGATGGGAATCTCTTCCTCCTCCTCCTCGCGAAAGCATGTCGCATTATTATTATTATTATTCATTTCCTCAGTGTGATTACTTTTTTCACTATCCTGCACGCTTCATCGCGCCCGTGAATCGGCACGAGGCGAAGACTCGCGGAGAGAGACAACGTAATGTCGGTTCTTCGCTCTCGTCCTTCTCTCTCCCTCCCCCCTCCCCTCCCCTACTCCCCCCTTTTCTTTCTTTCAACTTGAATTCCCCGTCGACGAGCAACGTCGATCGCGCTCTCTCGCCACGTCGATCGCCGCCGGATGATGTAGACGCGAGTCTTACGTCCTTCCCATTCGGACGTCACAAGCCGTGTCTCTCGTATTTATAGGTGCAGCAGCTAATCTACGTAAGGAAGTGATCCGCAACAAGATTAGAGCCATTGGCAAGATGGCGCGTGTCTTCTCCGTCCTGAGGTGAGCGAACGCGGCCGAAGGATAGCAGCGCGGTATGTACAATGCGCCTCACTCTCTCACCGGGCCGGGTCTTTCTTTTGCAGAGAGGAGAGCGAGAGCGTGCTGCAGTTGAAGGGCTTGACGCCGACCGGAGCCCTGCCGCTCGGTGCATTATCCGGCGGCAAGACCTCCCTGAAAAATGGTGAGCAATCGCATCAGTCGCGATCGCGATCGGCAGTTGACGCGTGAAACGCGCTCGGAAACGTCGCCGCTGATCAAAATGTCGTTGTCGTTTCACTTTCGGATCCGGGAGAAAGACGCGAGAGAGACCAGACGTTCTCATTGTTTGCGGACGCCGGCGTCCTATAATGATATTACATTCGGGTAATCTCGAGAAAATTGAATCTTCGCTCCGAGCTCTCGATAATCTTCTGACATTTTTTCTCTTTTCTTTTTTCCCTCTCTCTCTCTCGCCCCTACCTTCCACCCGTCGCCAGCTCTCCAAGGCTTCTCGCCGAATCACAAAATCACCACATTCGCCGAGGCCAAGGGCTTAGACGCCATAAACGAAAGAATGCCACCGAGGAAGGACGCACCGCCCACGCCGGTGAACGTCGAGGAGAAGCCCGTGACAAAACCGCCGCCTCCTGCGGGAGACAAGCGGGACCACAACACGCCGCAACCGCAATCGTGAGCCCCATACTCGTCCAATCAAGGTACGTGGCCGAGAGGCATCCGTCCTAAACGCCGCGGCAGAAGGAAACTGAGAGAGGCCTTTCTCTCTTTCTCTCTATCTCTGTCGGCTCGCTCAAATTTTACGGAACTGTTGCGCGCGATTGCGAGCACGCTGCCGGACGCGTCGCAGCGAGCTGACTCGTCGAGTGAGAAGAGAAAGCAGACGTCTCGCCGGCCTGAAGGGAGACTGAACGTCTTTTACGATGAGGATTTCTCAGGGCGGACGCGCTTCGTTTCGAAAAATCAGACCAATACCTCGAAAACGATACATACAGGTGGTGCATCAGTGTCTTTGTATTTGAGTACACTCTTGTACTCGAGTCGGTAGATATCAATGCATTGTTCCGAAGTACCGAGAGTCAACACTCGAACATTCTTCAAATTTTAATTCTAAAATTTTTCATTTTAATTCCTAAATTTTTCATTTTAATTTAAAAATTTTTAATTTTAATTGTAAACTTTTCAATTTTAATTTTCCTCAAGTGCACAATTACTCCGAAGAGAGACCATCATCCTAAAAACAATACGCACAAGTGTGCTAACATCTACTCATTCGAGTACACGCTTGCTGTACTCGAACGAGCAGATACTCATTCACACGGCTGTGTTCTCCTGGAAAATTGAAACTTTGAGATTCAGAAGCTGGGATGATTTCCCGAAAAGTCCCAATACCGAAATCCGAATGTCGAGTCAACACCCCGAGAGACATAATTTTTCCCAATCCACTCGTTCGAGTTGACGCTAATTTTCGTTCTCAAATGAGTGGATATCAACGCAGTCGACTACGTGCATCGTCCCGAAACGTGAAAACTTCGGAATTCCGGAGCTGGGACGATTTCGTGGAAATTCGGTGTGTGACACCGAATGCCAATCTCGAAATACAATTCTGTCCCAGAGAGAGAGACTATTACAACAAGAAAGAGAGTACGTGTGTGTTAATATCTACCCATGCGAGTGCACTCCTGCTGTAGTCAAGTGAATAGATATTAATTCAGCCGGCCGTGCAACGAGGAGACAGACAATCCCAGTGAAATTCCGGTGAAATTGTATTTCGGGAGGTGATTCCGGTGTTATAGATTTTCCGGCGGGAGTTTCGTCTCGCCCCTGAAATTTCGATAAATTTCCTACGGAACGGTGCGTGTCCGCCTGTTTCACAGTGTGTCCGTTGTTTTCAGATGGCGTGGACGGGTCCTAAAGATCCCCGGCGCTATCGCCACCGCCACCACCACCACCACCACCGAACATTGCGAAAACATTACTCGTCTCTTCCCCCGGCTGTTACAACTAGCGCGCTATTCATCGAGTCAGGAGAAGCCGTCGCCGTCGCAAGAGGAAGATCAGGAGCGAACGAACGGACGGGCGGGAGCGGAGCGCGATCTCTCGTCGTCGATACAACGTTTTTCCAACACCGAGCGTGATCAGCCGCGCGAAAGAAGAAAACCGAAGAGAAGGAGCCGCGCACGATCGATATATATACACACACACGTACACACATATGCACACACACATACATACACACACACACACGACACACATACACGTCCAGCCGGGCGTTTTAGCGGAACTCCTCTCCTCCGAAGATCTGCCTCCGTCTCTTTTCGCGAGCAGAACGAAAAACGTTTGTTTAGCGCCTCCTTTCTGCGATGAACCGCGCTACGTCCTCCGATCTCTCTCTCTCTCTCTCTCTCTCTCTCCTCTCTCTCTCTCTCCCCCTCTCCCTCTTTGCCCTTGCTCGCTCACTTTTTCATGTCGCCTCTCTTATCGCAGTCTCGCTCTCTCCTTTTCCCGGCATGCGTGTGTCCTGCGGGCTACATCGCGCACACGCCCGCAATGTATCGACTATGAGCGATCGAGCGATGTGTAATCTGGATAGATTCGTTACGCGTCGGCCGGGTCAGATGTCACGCACAGGAGGGTGGACGATCCTAGGCGCTATATTTCTCTCTCGTCCTTTCCATCTCCTGCGCAACGACGAGGGAGTGAGAGACAAAGAGAGAGAGAGAGAGAGAGAGAAAGGAGAAAGAGACGGAATGGACGACACGCGCGCGGTTAATGTCTAATGAGAAGACAATGGTAGACAGCAGAGACAGCGCATGAAAGAGAAAGAGAGAGAGAGAGAGAGAGAGAGAGAGAGAAAGAGAGAGAAAGAGAGAGAGAGAGAGAACGGACGAGCGGTCTCCGCCAAAGAAACAAAAAGGCAGCTGGCCTGTCGGTACACGGCGGAGCTTCCGGTTTTAGAGGTTTTACTAGGTTCTTAAGATGTCCGCCCTGAGGTGATGCAAGGGCGTCCCCCCCACGCACTGGGTGGGGTTACTTAAATCTTAAGTCGAGCTAAGCTTAGGGCTAAGTCGTAAGTTATATATCGGAGAATTTATTTAATATACATAAAATATAAATATTATATACATATATATTATATGTATACATGTATATATACATATGTGTGTGTGTGTGTGTGTAAATATATGCACACATATGTATGTATATATATACATATATATAAAATTATTATCATTATTATGATTATTCATTATGTAATCCGAATACCGTGTTTCGCTGCCGCGCGTGCACACGTCCGTCGCGATCGCGGTCGCCGAAGTAATTAACGCGCGAAAGGCGCACGTCGTACGCGCGCATCCGCAAGTACCCGAATGCGCTCCCCCGTCGCACACAACGCTCTCTCCTGGCCGTTCCGCCCCTCCCCCCCTCCGACCGATCCGATCGACGTGTCCTCGTTCGTGCGATATCGACGGAGGTGTATCTCGTTTCCGTTGTTCGATTTTCCGCGTTCGTGCGCACACAACACACAATCTTACCGGAAGAGGCGCGTGTAAGATTATCGCTCTTCTCAATTAAAGCTGTAAAGTTGAATCTCGCTGTACCGAATGTAGCAATCGGCTCGCACCGGACCCGACTGGTCCAAATAGTGCGTGCACCGACTTCTCTTTCCCTCCTTCCCTCTCTTCTTCTACTTCTTCTTTTTGACTGAGCCGACAGTTACAGTCTCACACGAGAATCTCGTCATCCTCTTCTCTTTCCGCCTTCTCCTCCCTCACGGATATTTCACAATCGTGACGTCGGGCTCGATCGTGCTGCTCTCACATATGAGAGCCTTATGGAGATCTCCGCGTCTCCCTCTGTCTCTCTCGTCTTTCTCGTCATGTCCCGCGATATCGTAGGGATCGGTTTAACATCACGTATGACGGAAACGAGATACTTTTGAGTAACGGCCCGCTCCACGCGACATGTCGGTGAGAGACCGCCGGATCCTCGACCGCGCACGAACGAGGAATCTAGTACGTACATGTGATGCATATCTCTTGCCCCCAACTAGTCGCACAAGTTTGCTAGAGAGAAAGAGCGCGAGTCCGTGAGTGACCGTGTAACATAGAACCTAAGTCTCTCGGGCGATAGGCTTGAGATGAAGAACCGACATAGTAGGTATCATAATGCCGCAATGAGGCGACGTGTTTGAACCTCGGCTGCTTCCGCGTCGCAAAGAGAGGACGAACGCGCGAAAAGCAAGCCGCAGCGCTCTGCGTCGCGCCGCGCAGGAACGTATTTGTCCTTGATTTACATTCTTTAACGTGTACTCACCCTACTTCTGTCTCTTGTAAATCTCCAGTCCACAGCCGTGCGCTGCTTGTACCTGGCGGCGAAAGTGGATTCTCCGTCGATCGGTGGAGCAGGGCGGCGCGGAACGACCCGCGAGCGTTTAGAACAAAGAGAAAAAGAGGGGGAAGAGAGAGAGAGAGAGAGAAGAGAGAAGGAGAAAACAAAGAGAAAAAGAAGAAAGCAGAGAGACGCAAGGAAAGCGCGAAACAACGGCGACGACGACGTGCCCCAGGAGTCTCTAGGACTCTATGAAAATTTTCGCGAGTTACTTATTTCGTCGAGAAGAAGAACCCATCGCGAGCCACAAAGTAATCGTATCGTTCCGCGCGTGGAGTCTCGCGATCGTCGTGACGTTCCCGCTCCGATCGTCCGCGCTGTCGCGCGCTACACCCGCCCTCGCACGCGGCGTCCCGAGGATAATCAGAATCGAGAGGCGGCTAACTCTCTCTCTCGCTCGTGTAATATTTATATAGTAATAATCGCCCGCGATCGCGTCGCGGGATTTTGTCGTCGTTTTCGCTGTTTTTTCTACCTCTTCTCTAGAGATCGGGACGGCGCGCTCTAGCATTTGCGAGCCGAGGTAGCGTCGGGTTTGGGCAGCGCGGCAGATAGCGAGCCTAATCATATCGGGTACTGAGAGAGGGAAAGGGAGGAAAAGAAAGAGGAAAGAATGAGAAAGATGAGAGACGAAGGAGGCATATATAGTCTGGGAGAGAAAGGAAAGAAAGATCGAACGGTGGCACCGTCAGAATTACGTGGTCTGAAACATAATAAAAATAATGAAAGAATATTATAATATAAATGAAATAAGATATATATCTCTCTCTTCTCACTATATGATAAAACAAATATACAGTGAATAATAATTCTATCTCTCTTTGCTACCAAGTTGTACTTATTCTTAATTAATTTACTTGTACAAAAGAATGTGTTAAATAATAATGAAATATATAATATAATATACAAACAATTATAAATAATATATATTATAATTATAAATATAAATATATATATAAATATATATATATATATATATAAAAGAACACTATAATATATGCAGGTTGCGCCAGGACTCTCAGGTCGCCGTTCCTCTCATCTACGGATTATCTTTCTTCTATCGCGACGATCTCCCCCCCCCCGATGGAAATTTCTCCGATTCCCGACACGCTCGCCGATCGAAATTGAAAACAGCGAAACTCTTACCATTTCCTCGTCCCCCCTTGATTCGCTCGTGTATATCGTCCTCTCGTGACACTTTCTCGTCCGCGAGAAATCGAAATGTGAAATTCGATCGAGGGATCCCTGGATGAGAGGAAAGCAATCCCGACAATTCCGGGGCAGCCCGTGTACACACATGTATACATATATATTATAGTGTTGGTTATCTAATATTACTACAATCATACACTATGATTACGATGATTATTACTCATTTGATTATGATCTTATTATTGCCACTGTCATCACTGTCGCCGCTGCAATCATCTCCGCTAATCCACTCTACTGTTACCACTTCTACTGTCCACGTTGAGATCGCGAAAGACCGCGCGCAAGAATGATTCTCAAAATGGAACGACACGCGGCTCGAATTACTATTAGCGTACACGTATACGCGCGCGCGCGCGCGCGCGTATGTGTCGTCACCACGGTGCTAGCGATCATCGCGCGATCGTCCCCACCTGCGCCGCGATCTATCGACGACGACGAGGGTGATATGCGATACACACGATGAGTATAATTCACAGAACGCGATATCGTCAGGTTGCTCTTTATCCGAAGTCTGCACAGAGGGAAATTTTAAGAACAGCGATTGCTCTCGATTTACTCTCCTTCGTTCGAGCGACGTGGTTACCTTGGGCAAAGAATGTTTGCCCGATAATAGTCTTGAATTGTATTCGCAAAAGGACGTCATGAAACGCCATAATTTTAATCTAGTATCCTTGGTTAAGAAGTTGACGACGAAGAAGAAGTCTCGATGAGAGGGAGAACTAAAAACTTACTGCAATGTATTTTCAGTTAATCTAACGCTTGTGACAAATTCATGTGTTAAAAAAATTTGCGGACGCGTAGAAACTTATAAAATGCAACTTTGTCAGAGACTTTGACTTCCACGTAGCGTGAATTTCACCGTGTGTATTCTCGTTTGTGGAAGCGATCCGTTCGATCGATTCGCGCCGAAGAAGGCACGCAAAGGAGGCCGACTCTGACCGCGCGACGGATTCAGGCACTCCCCCCTCCCCCCTCACGCATGCACGACGACTCCATGGACCATCCATCCATTTTCGGATACCTGTCTCTTGACTTGTGCCTTGTTTAGACGTTCCAAATCGTTTGATCAATACGCGTATTAATCTCCGCCAGTGCTCGCGCTTTGACCGCTCCCCCTCTCCTGCCCCCCTCAGCTTTAACGAACATGTGAACGAACGAACGAACGAACGAACGAACGAACGAACGAACGATCGATCGATCGAACAAGCGAGCGAGCGAACGAACGAGTGAACTTTCGACCGTGTGTGTCTTCTGCCTTCTCTTCTTTCTTTTATATCTTATCTCTCGCCTCCCCCTCTCGCGAAGAAAATATTTCGCCAGTCCTCGGGAAAGTCGATCGCACGTCGGCCCTTGTCTCTCCCCTTTCGAAGAGAAGGTCTTCCTTACGTAACTCTTCTCGCGGCTCGTTTTCCATCTCGTTTTCGTCGCATCAGCTCGCGGACATACCCTTGCGATCGGACGGACTATTTCGGCTTCGAATCGGCAGCCTCGCGCTGCTTGCAACTCGGCTCGATCCTTCGTCCTGCGTTCAGGGTGACCTGACGACACTCCATCGACGACGCGGACGACGCTGAGCGGTCGGTCGAACGGGCGTCGTGCGAACGTGTCCTGCTTCATGAGCTTCTTTGCGCGAGTACACCTCCCAGCATCATTTCGCCTCCCACCTCCCCCCCCCATCTCTCTCATAAGCAGCGCTATCCCGAGAAACGAAACGAAACAGAAAAACGATCGGAAAAAGATAGGTAGAGCGCGGGAAGGAAGGCTCGCCGGGACCAACGCGACGCAGCGCGATGACGAGGCACCAGCTGCGTCCTGGAGGCGACGGATTTCCCGCGTCTCTCCCGAGTCTCTCTCGCCTCGGGGAACCGAGGCGTCGGCGGTTCCGTCCTCCCCGATCCGAGTTGCATCCGCTCTTCGTTCGCTGTCGCGCGGGTTCCGGGCTCGAGCCGTTCCGCCCCGCGCGGAGAAGGGAAGGAAAGAACGGAAGAGAACCCGGAGACTCCGATGCGGCGGCAGTCGCATCGAGAGCGCTCGACCGATCTCGAGTCGACCGAGAAACAATTTTATGTACCTGTTACGACTGATTATTATCGTGTACTATCGCTAAGGGCAGTGAGAGAATACGTGTACATGTATGTACATACACATGATGCCCGTTTGTGCGTATGTATATATATCTATATAGTATATTATCGTAAACTGTTAAAACGATTGTTTTGTAACTTTATCGTTAAATGTCATCGGCTGCTTGTTGTTACCGACGGCTCGCGAGCGGCTAGCTCTAATCGCCAGACGCATGTACATATCGACTTTTCAAAAAGGGGCCCATGGTGGTGAGGAGCGTGCGCACGGCCGGGGCCGGTCTCGCGCTCGCACCGAGGTCGAGTCCGCTCGTTCTTTTTGCCCGTAAAATGTCGAGAAGCGAGGAGGAACGGAGCGCGAGCGAAGCGAGCGTTCTCGCGATTCCTGCGCCGGCTGATCACTCGCTCACGTCTCGTCGTCGGACAATTCGCCGAGGCGAACCACGCGGACCGACCTCGGTGCGAGGATCAGGCCGTTCAGCCGCCGTGCGGACGCTGAGTCGTGTTGGCCCGGTCGTTGATTAAGGTGTGTAACGTTCGCCTGCATATCACTTGCGCCGATCGTTCCGCAAATGATGATGCGCGGAGGACGAGCGACGTTTTACGCTCTCTCGCTCGAGAGCGACGAGACCGAGAGAAGAAACGTGCCCCGCGGCGGAAAGAGAGAGAGAGAGAGAGAGAGAGAGAGAGAGAGAGAGAGAGAGAGAGAAGAAGAGAAGGAAAGAAAGTAAGACGAGGGCGGGAAGGAGAACTGAGAGAAAAAACGGGAAGATCGGTCTTTCCTTTTGCGGGCTGCGCTAAGGTCGCCGTTAACGCGCGTCACGCTAAATCCGAGGGGTCTTTTCTTTACGCCGTCACGACGCATCTTGTTCATTGGCTCTGACGCTTCGGTTGCGCGTGTCCTGTTCGATCGACAAGATGAGGAAGTAAAGAACGTAAGCAAGAAACAAAGAAACAAAAAGCTCGATGTAAGATAAACGTCTCTCTCTCGTGAGTGTCGTTTTACTTTCGCTCCTCGATTATTTAACAAGGCAAGGTCTTCAAGCACGGCGTGGTCACATTTCCCTATTTAATAACTGTACCTATATAGTGTGTCGTTTAATTAGATCTATTTTCTACGCTCTGCCAGCATCGTGTGTTTGGCATTTTACATAAAATAAATAATTCCCGAATTGCGCGCGTCACACACACACACACACACACACACACACGCACACACACGTGGAATGCGCCGCCCGAGGTGAAGTGGGCTGCGAGAGGAAGAGAATCACACACACACACACACACAACATCCATACACACACACACACACACACATAGCCGCATCGAAGAGTGCGAATTTAATTATCTTTCCGAAGAAGACAAAAGAAGAAAGAGATATCGCAGCCTTAGACCCCATTTCTCTCGTCCTTTTACGCGAGCATCGCCCGATGGACGCGACGCGCGAATCCCTTGAAAAATTGAGAGCGACCGTTCGACAAATCGAAGCTGATTGACGCTAATCGACCGACTTTCAAAGGGACGTGTCCCCGGAAAAAGAAGAAGTACCTTTGCCGAAGAAAGTATTACGACGTACAGAAAGATGCTTCTCCCTGAGACAGTTGGTGCGGCAAACTCCGATCAGACCAATCGACGATCAACCGACAGGATCAATGGCGATTCGCGGCCGTGTAATTTGTCGCTTACGTCCTTGCAATGATGAAGACGAAAAGAAATCAGTGATTCCGTGTATGTTGACAAAATGAAGCAGTCTGTTGCACTTGACTGTCCGATCGCGACGAATATTTTATCCATAATAAATTAGAGGGGCGAGGTAGTGGGAAAAGCGCGAGAGAATGTCCTTTGCCGCTCTGATAACAGGCCATCCTGTTTTCCATATCGGCAATATAGCGGAGTTAATCGTCGATCGGCTGAATCAATCGTGAGTATCGGTGAGGCTCGGTGAGGCTTTTTACTCGCGATGAATTTCCGAATATCCTCCTGCGTTACCGTCTTTCTCTCTCTTGTAACGCGGACAGAGATATGACTCTTCAGCGTCGCGGCACCTCGAGCGGCGTTCGCGAGATCGGCCGAAGAGGCTCCGTCCGCACGTCGAACGTGCACGTCGCGATCCTCGTTCTCCTCGGATTTGTGCTCGTGATTGGACATCACTCGCGAACTCGCGGAATCCGAAGATCGCGCCGGTGAGGAGACCTCCGTCGCCGGGGCTCAGCCCCGATGTGAAATGCGGCGAAGGAAGAGCTCGCGAAGACGACGCTCGGGGCGCGTTCATCGGGCGAGTTCATCGTTCGCGAGCAATCGGGCTCACTCGCGGGACTCGACGATGAATGAAAGGAAAAGGGATAACACACATACACACACATATGAGGAAAGAACTGTACATATATATACGTGCGCGTTTACTATTATCTACTTACTATTACGAGACTTACTCCTAAGATCTTTGGCTAAATACGACTTTATAGAAGTGAGACTCTCTCTGATCGAGGAAAACAACAAAAAACGAGCTACATTGCATACATTGTTTAGCGCCATTGTGACTCTATCCCCCTTCTTAAGAGAATAAGCATATATATTATATTTGTTTATATATACATAAATACGACACACACACACACACAAAACACACACACACACACAACAAACACACGTATATAGACGCATTGGTACTATTATTATTATCATTATTATGGTTAACGTTACACGGTTCTTATCATTATTGATATCGCGTCTTCACTATTATAATTATCATTGTCGTGTGAAGAGATACGATGAGTAATTATTAAAATAAATAAAAAGGAAATCTTACTTATACATAATTATAAATACGTCATGACGATATATTCGTAACGATTAATTATTACGGTAAAGCATAATGACATTATTATTACTATTATAAATAACACCCTATTCCCATCCGTTGTGAATGTTTACGTTGTTTTATGATATTCAGAATATTCTAAAAATAAAGTCTATAATTTCCACGATCCCTCGTTATCGCAATGTTTCAACTAAAACACTCCCCTCCCCCCCCTCCGAGCCTGTGACGCAACTTGCGCTTGATGAAAGAAACATTTTATGCGGAATCAGTCGCTCGCTCGACGAAAAACTCGCTGGCAGAGATACACTCCGTCCACTGCCGCAATTTGCAAGTGCGAGTCGAAACGATAAGACGTATCTGATGCAGTGCTAAATATGGAATTAGCCCGATAAGATATGCATTATCTATTTTGCAAGTCTACGTTAACGAAATTGCATATTACATAAATAACATAGCGACATTCCTGCTATGAGCACGTAAACGTGCTCATAGCAGGACATTTTAACATGTGGAAAAGTACGCATCAACATTTCGAACTTGGTCGACCAACGGACCGAATGTCGCGAATTCTTTCAAACGCCGCGCGACTTGCTCGAGGCTTTTCGCTCGAGTCGTGATTAGAGTTTCCAATCCCGGATACAATTTAGGATCCCGGGATTTCAGGAATTTTTGGATTCCATCCCGGGATCCCGGGACTAGTCCCGGGATTATATATATGTAAAGAAAGTAGAAATGTGCGAATCAAGAATTTTTCGAATCGAATCGAATCGAATCTCATTTTTTTAATTCGAATTCGAATCGAATCGAATCTATGAAATTTCATTCGAATTCGAATCGAATCGAATCATTAAAAAATTTAACATGACTATTAAACATGCACATAATGATGGAAGGTTTTAATATGAAAGGGGATATTGATATTGTAATATCATCTTAAAGTAAAATATGTATTTAAATATTTAAAGTAATTTATAATTAAGTTATTAATTATAAGTTAAGTTAATTACAAGTTAAGGGTTCAAACATACAGGCCCAGATGTCTCGTTTTGTACTTGATGCATGCAAATATAATGCACGCTAATATATTTGATTCGTAATTGAATCTTCGATTTGAAATTTTCGAATTATTCGGATTCGAATCATAGGGATTCAGATTCGAATCGAATCGAATTACATTAGATTCGATTCGATTCGATTCGAATTCGAATAGTTCGCACATCTCTAAAAGAAAGAAACAAGGAATATTTACAAATAATAGAATTATTTTATTTATAGAATGTTCATAGACTTTTATGAACATTATGACGAACAAAAAGTAAAATTTCAGTAAAAATGAAAGCAACTTACATTAATGATTGCACAAAAACCGTTACAATTAAAAATTAAAGTTTCTGTAATAAAAATAAAAATAATTATTTCTTCTTTTTCACATTGAAAAAGCGACTTTAAAAATAATAAAACATAAATTTTGTTAAAAAATATCTGATCGAGGATCCCGGATTCAAGGATCTGTGTTGCGCCACTTTAACCGCGAGATTTAAAATAGAAAACTCCCTTAATATTTAAAACAGATAAAAATAATACATGGAATTAAATTTAAAATATAAATACACACTTCTCTAGCAAATGCTCTAAAACATCAGTGATAAGTAATAATTATTAAAGTGAAATTTTTGTAAAACGTAAGTATTATATAGACACTAAGCATTAAATTTTGAAATCCCGAAATCTCGGGATTTGTGATGTTGTATCCCGAGTATTTTCGGGAACAAAATTTGACCGGGATCCCGGGATCCCGGGATTGGGAACTCTAGTCGTGATGCAATGACCTCGTACCTTGAGGTTGTCAGAGTCCGAGGAAATTCGTCACACTCGAATCCCGAATGCTTTGGCAACTTTCAAGTTGCTCACGCTCAACAGCTCAATATCGTTATCGTTATCTAGTCGTTGCGCGACTTTGCTAGATTTTGCGCCTGCGCGACGACAACATGACGATATAACGACGCCGTCAGCTACAAAAGAGTCACAGATGCGATCAACCTATTCCGTAAAATTTGTAAAAAAAGTGTCGCGAGACAAGTGAAATTTCTCGGCAATAAGTTCGAGCGAGACAAATATACTTTTTCTCGTTCTAATTCATTGCATCAGCGGTACAGCTTCAAAGAACGGCTTGCCGTTGAATTGTCCTTGAACGCGACCCTGTCCGAAAGCGACGGATTTAGGCGACGCAGACCCGCGGCTGGTAGCGAAGCTAGTGAGGCCGCGGGCCCTCGCGGCCGAGGACGACGACGACGACGATTACAAAAGTATCTAAAACTTTCCGTACTTGATCTTAGCTCAAGCAGCCGAGAAGTGGCAGAACAGTATGAGACTTTTATATTTCTTTTAACCCGCCCTATGTTTTCACGAGCTCTGCAACAATTGTTACGAGACTTCCTGTATATGAGGTGTTGCGAGACAATTTTTACAGAGCTCGTGGAAATATAGACTGGATTGAAATCAATATAAAAATCTCATAGCGGTTTTCGATATTCGTAACAGTTTATTAATGACAGAAATCTGACGAGTAAGCGCGCGCTGAGATGGATGGAAAAGCTTCGCAGAGCCGTCGGGCCACAGCGCGGCCTGATCGATCCAGCAACTATTTTGGCCCCGCGGGGGGGGGGAGGGTAGGTGCGACGAGGTAAAACACGAATAGTCGCGCACCGGCAATAGTTGTTAGCTTGAGTGTTATCTTGAGCGTAGCTATAGCAGTCGACATTATCATCGCGCTTCAATCACCCTTGAGGCCCCTTGGTCAATACGAAAATTTACCCAGGGTTGACCCAGTCTTAATATTACCTCGTCGGTGTTTGTAGTCAAGCGCAAAAGTCAATTTTAGAGCCTCTATTTTCATAAAAGAATATTTAGAGAGCTTTAGGTCGAATTGTCTGTCGCGAAGACGGCAGCAGCGGCACGGCCGGCTGTGAAGTTTTCCAAGGACCCCGAAAAAGCCCCGCGAAAGAAAAGGAGGGCGTACTAGGTGGCGACGGGAGACGCCGTGCGTTCGGGACCTGCATCTTATTTTCGTTCCGAAGAGAGAAAAATATCGAGAGCGCGGTAGTCGTTAGACCGGGAATCGAACCCGGGTCTTTCGCTCGCCGGCCGACTGCTCGAAGAAGCGAATCAAAGAGGCACGACTCGCGAGGCGCTTTCAAATTTCGTGCGGCCGAGCGCGGGGCGCGAGCGCGGAGCGGCGACGCGCACCGAGCGACGTTCTCCACGGGCGCGGGGCGGCCCTTCACGGCGCGTCATATTTAGGACAATGATCCGGCGAAGGGACGGGCTCGCGGACGAAGCGGCGAGGACGTAGCGCGTGCTGTACGCTGCCGTATTCGAAATTCGAAACCCGCCTCGATTCGGCCGTGGCGTGGCGGAGCCATCGTGGCGATACTAATATGCGATGTGCTAGCACCGCTGCTACATGACGTAAGTCACGTCACGGGCGAGTCGGTGCGAGTTCAGTGCGGAATGGGCGGCGGTAAATAGAGACGAGCGAACGCGGCGAGTTCACGTCATATTTTGCGACGCGGCGGCCGCCGCGATCGAGCCACGTCAAAACGCACGCGGGGGACTGTGACCTGAAGAAGTGGCCGGGGAATGGCGAGTCTGACGAGGAAGATGTGAGCGAAACGCATGTTCGAGAATTTATTGTGTCTGCGGCACGAGAGACCGAGACTGAAAGAAAGGGGGAGGGAGAGAACATCAGCCAACGTTTTATCTGTATTCCCACGATTTTTATGAATCTGCCTGTGCCTCGGTGAGAGACGGACGGACAAGAGAGCGGGAGAGAGAGAGAGAGAGAGCGTCAGACGTGGACAGACGGGAAGCGAGAGAGCGGAAGAGCCAGCGTTGAAAATGTCATTTGAGGGGAAATACAACGCGAAGAGCCCAGGTAAGCATCGCCGAGGCTGCGTTGACACGCGAATCTGCGCCGGTGCTTTGTTTTGACCGATCGCACACGACGGCCCGTTCGTGCGTTTCCGAGTCCAGGTAGCTATTGTGCGAGTCCGGCTCTCGCACACCTGTCCTACGACGTTGTCACTCTTCTTCGTCACCGACGTTTGTGCCACCGACGTGATTTGATAAAATGTGATTTTATCTATGCATATCTGCAAGCGTATGTGCGATGAATCTTTGGTTTAATACACGCAAGGAACTCGATTGAAGATTGTCCATAATGAGAGTAAGAATATGCAGTAAAACGTAAAACGGTTTATTATAAAAATAATCGACTATGGTTGATTTATTTCTTACCGCTTACGTCTTATTGCAGATGAGTGCTTAATCCACATGTTTTTCATGCAGCAATAAACATAGATCTTAAGCATTGTATAATGTTATCTTTTCCTTATGTAATACAGCGGTGAAGCGATTAATGAGAGAGGCACAGGAACTACACGAGGCTACCGAAGAGTATTGTGCGTATCCTTTGGAGGATAACTTGTTCGAATGGCATTTCACGGTACAAGGACCACCGTCTACAGATTTTGAAGGTGGTGTATACCATGGGAGGATCCTACTACCACCAGAGTATCCCATGAAGCCACCAAATATCATCTTGTTAACGGTAAGCTTAAATCAAAGTTGAAATATATGGGTCATAATATATACATACACATATGTTTAATACTTGATGATGATATATTGTGACAAGTTGATATTATTTTGATATAGCCAAATGGACGCTTTGAGATCAACAAAAAAATCTGCCTGAGTATTTCTGGCCACCATCCTGAGACGTGGCAACCATCTTGGAGTATTAGAACAGCATTGTTAGCTTTAATAGCTTTTATGCCTACACCAGGAAGTGGTACCATAGGAGCTTTAGATTACAGCACCGAAGAACGACAAAAACTAGCTAAAAAGTAATAATGCTTGCAATCAATATTGCAAGGAAAATGTCGAATGTATTTTTCTAACAAATCCCTATGTTATAGGTCACTGAATTGGCAATGCGATACATGCGGTAAAGTAGTGGACTTGTTGTCCAAGAATTCTGTAAAAAAGCCCATCACCGAGGAAGAAGAAACCATGTTGAAAACCATCGCTCTGAAGGTAAGCGATTGGTCTCGGTTTCCTATAATTTCCCACAGACTCGTTTATATGTCGACATGTATGTTTGCACAATTGGAAAAGTCGGCGAGCACAATTACATCTTAGCGGATTCGCGAAAAGACTTGAGAAAGATAGATGTTTGTGAGAAAATTATTATTATTATAGGCAGACGACTCACCTATTTTGGACACGTTATTTACGGATAGTAACACAGAGAGCGTATCCGAGAGCGAATTACGGCATCGTAACGTGGAGACGAATTTGTCGGAAAACTTAGACCGCCAACAACCTGATATTATTTTAAATCCTGTAGAGACAATGTCTTCTTCGAACGATTTGTTTTGGAGTATACTTATTGCCTGTTTAGTATCGGCGATTATTCTCTTGATACTCCGACGACTATTTCTCGTTTAATTTATTCGTATGTATGTATGTTGTGTTTGCATGTATATACATATATATATATATATACATATATTGCGCATGTATATATGCATACTATATACATATATATATATATAAATATATATATATATATATATGTATGCGTTTGTATATACATGCAATATATATGTATATACATACACCACGCGCGGCGAATGTGATGTTATTAAAACAAGGTAAATTTTATACATGTTTTGTGGATATCGTTTCTAAGCTTACGGAAACAATCGGATTCAAACGATGCACGTATATGTAACATATTGCAGACTATCTGCTTCTCATGAAGAATGTAACACATGGCGAAAGTAAATAAGTATTAATATATGTTAGTACATGTCCACCTTGTTCCTATAAACTGCACTTGTATCTGTTTCATAAATCCTGGAAAGTTCATTTAGTTCATACCACTGAAGCGAAGAGTCTGTTGAGAGACCAAGTCCTCTCGCTCTTGATTAATTTACTATGCGCATATGATTATAATAATTCTAATTATTATAATTTTATATATATATATATATACATATAAAATTTGCTACATGTATATTATATTATACTAGTCGCTTGCTTTCCTTAATGGCGTTAGTGATGAAAAAGAGATTTCTCAAGTGTAAGCACAAAATAAGCATATTATTTCGTTCGATATTAAATTCGATATTATGATGGATGATGGATTGTTTTTTTAATAGAAAATGTAGATGAGCTAAAGTTATATTATATAGTAAAATCTGGTAATTTTGATATCAATAATTTTTAAAGATACTCTGAGCTGCCTATGAATGATTGCTGTATCATTTCTTTTCCGGCAAGTTACATTGCGCGATATCTTAAATCGGCACCGTTTCCTAACAAACGCATACGAAAAACTTTATAACTTTCGTATACTTCATTATACACGTGTATAGCCACTGTAACAAAACTCGATGTATGATACAGCTGATTAGGGAAAGGATTTAGGACAGATTTGGACTAAGTTCAGTTTTTGTATGTACATAGAAATATAATAAAGTAACTATTTATTAAAGCATATAAACATATTACCTCTTAACACTTATTACAGCCCAAATATAATGATGTTCTTCAATTCCACACATTTTCGCGTTTACATTTATCAATCTACAATCTCTTTTTAAATTGATATGACACGTCTCTTCGGGAGTGCTTACTTCTAACATCCGAATATATAAAAAAAAAAGAAAAAAAAACCCAACGTATTTCTTAAACTTGGTGTGTACGTGAGTGTGTAGAGGTCATCTTTAGGTCGTGTACAACAATATAACGGAAATATCTATTAAAATGTATAAAATGTGGATAACATAACTGCAGTTCTAAACAAATTTGTAATTTTTATTATCTACATTAAGGCATCCTACGCGTATTGTTTATATCATAACTGTTTCAGATATTTTTCGCGTGCACTCCACTACGATAAAACAATTCCCTGCTATTTCAGTTTTGTACACTTGCGCTATTTCTCGTATTTTCCCAGTTATTTGATCTGCCGTTTTATGCACTTTAAACTCTGTTCGTATCTTTTAAATTGTAATCTAATGTCACTCTGGAATAGCTTGAAAAGCAGGCAAAGAAAACAATAACACAAGACGGAATGTGCTCAATGTACTAAAAAACTTACAAAGCGTATATCTCGCGATGCGATATATAATCTTACTCTTTAAATAAGTTATTGTCAAACGGAAGCTGCAGATGTGAGCGAAATTAAAAACACCGACGTTGCTAAAGTTCACGATATAAAGTCCAATTAAATGCACAATCGCACTTGTGAGCCGAATATTTAAATTTCAAAATAAGAAATATATATATATATATATGTGTGTGTGTCTCATTTATGTACACGAATTTATTGCACGTATGCAAATACCGTCAAAATATTTATCTCGCAAATTCTATATAGCATTTGGCGTAGGAATTCGTTTCGTATTAAAGATTATTACAAGGTACATCGCAACACAAATACTCGTCCGATCTCCGTGCTCGATTATCTAAATTGTACAGCGTATGTTTTTGAAACGATATAAACGTGTCGCGTTATATTGTTCCAAGAATTGCGTGATATCGAGCCAGTACGATACTTCTTCGCTTTCTCGTTCAAAAGTACAGAGCAGATCTGTAACTTTGCGCGGTAAGTCTTTACGATACAAAAATACAAACAATTCCATTAATTACAATTGAGTCGTTTATCAGCTAGTGTCAGCATTGCTCCATTCGCCCGTCTCTTTCAGCGCTCTGTCTGTCAATCGTTCTATCTCGGTCAGAAGCTGCTCGGTGTCTATATCGACACATACCATGTCTGGCTCAACCGGATCCCATTCTAAACTGTTTGGACTCGAAACACGAGACCAAGGAGATGCTGTCAAGCTAGAGGGCTGGCTATTATTAACTGACGTTTGCGTTAAAGAGCCCTCAGTGTCGCCTTTTTCGTCTTCTATGATCGGCAGAGGCATCCCTGTATGGGTGTACGATATATTAATACATTCGGCATTCCGGAAGATTAAGTGATGGTGAAAATTACCTTCGTGTTCCCACTCGAGATCCAGCGACGATCCCGGAGTGGAGGAAACATACGTCTGCTGTCTTATTAAAGTTCTTGCATCGAGAACTTGAAGCGATGTATCCAATCCCGAACTAATTTACATGATGTCTTATTTTATTACTTACGTACTTATTTTATTATTTACGCAATGCATAATAATCTCAAATGTATAATTAAAGTTGTGCGATGAAATGTACCTTGTAGAAACATCGTTTCTAGAGCTCAATCTGGCATACTTGTTGCCACCTCGTGACCATCCTCCATCTTCCAGTAGTTCCAAAGTTACCGGGACACCGTGTTTTTTCTATAATTCAAATATATCATTGAATAAATTTTTATTGTGATGAAGCATGCAAAATATACGGTACAATGATATGATACAATATTATTACATGTGTATGATATTTACCTTAAGCTTTTTTAAAGAGAGAAACGACAATAAACTACACATCCAGTAAGCATGGTAGTAAAGGTAAAGAAGTAAAGGTAACATTAATATTGTGTGTTATTTACAATTAAAAGTGATAAAACCAAATGAGTACATCTTACCTTTTTGATCCTTTACTTTGGTCTTCATCTCTTTCAGTATCCATGAACTAAGCGCAAAGTAAAAGCGATACTAGAATTATTAATGCCAGCAAAAAAATACAAACTATTTTACAAAAGATACAAATAAATATATATACTTCAACTTGTTCTTCTCCTTGGAAAGACATCCTGGTATGTCTTGGATAGAACCTGTGCCAAAAATAATAAAATTTCCGATAAGTATACGGAGGATAAGCATGTTAGAAATTTGTAATATAACATCTCCAACAAATCAGCAAGGCAGGAGAGTCTGAAGCTACTAGAGCATGTACATACAACTTTGTAAGTATGACGTACGTACACACACACACACACACACGTACGCAACTTAATCATGACACTGTCACTCTCAACTCGTGAGTCATACTCGCAAGCTGACGAATAAAAGTAAAACAATTTTCTCAACAAAACTCGACAGCCAGCACCGTTCTTCGTCGCAGTAATGCTCTAGCAGCCGACGTTTCTCTGTCAAATACCATCAGTGCTCCAACCTGTACGGCAGAGAATCTGTGACTTTCGCAAAGCAGTGGCCGAGACAGGCCCCCATGACCTGTCAACACACGGCGCCTCGCCGTCATCTAACTGATATGGGTGTTCAGATACCAGCGTTTAATTCCACGTGACACGCGATAACGAGTGACTGCGACCCTTCGCTCGGTGCCGCCCGGTGTTGCTGATACCGCGACAGGGCACGACGACTGCGACTCATCGTTTCTGACCGAGGCCAATACCTCCGCGACCAGCGCATCGGAGCGTGCTCACGTCCACGTCAGTGTGCGGGGTGCATCCCTTGGATGTGTGTCTACTGTCTATAGACATATGATGCTTACGGCGAACTTTTAAACGACAGACTCGTCAGTTATTAGCTGGAAGAGACGCTCCTGATGTGTCATCCAGTCTATTTGAAAAATAAAAGTCCTCCTCTAATCTGCCGTTGGCTCGTACTACTTAAGAAAATTAATCCGTCAACTTTGTCGTCGAGTCATACCACCTCCACTCTGCATCGAAGACAATGGCGACTTATAACGGAGACTTTGGTACTAACGAGAATATCCTAATCGAGACTGGATATACTTTTCTCTTTAATATACCCATCAATGTATGAGATACAATCGATAAATTTAAACCTTTGAAGTATATAAAATAATAGATTAATATTAATAGAATATACATTAAGCGGGATTAAGGCCGGTATTCATAGTCGGATCTTATACTCAGGACCGTCTTAAGTTTAACTTCAGATTCTGTACAAATCATTTCATTGGCTATGGGATATCTGGAGGTAAACTTAAGGCGGTCTTACATATAAGACCTGACTGATGAACACCGGCCTAAATGCAGTACCGTACGTAGTACGATTCCAAGATAAAGCAGACGGATCTATAGTTCTAAGTGGTGCGACTCAATGACTGAATAGAGAATCTTTCGTTTTCAAATTATACGACTTAACAGTAAGACAGAACGGGCCTTTTATTCTGAAATAATATAACTCTGCGATTTATCGAGTGCAGTTTTTAATTCTCAGTAGCATGTACATATATGGATTATAAATTTGAATTATCTAATCGTTACGCGCAAGAGCGCTGCCTAGACAAGTCCTCTGTTAACGAGAGATAACGGCGAATGGTGGTGGTCACATGTACTATTTGTCTTTTTCTAAATTTAGCACAACGCATTCGTCCGAGGCAAAGTTTTTGTCCATAAACATGAACGATGTCTTCGTGTGTGTCTCGAAGACGTTAGGGCGATAACATCCACATGACGTTCTCGTGAATCACCGAAGTAACGTCACCATGGTCTCTACAGCCCCATTTGTTTTGTTATTTCTCTTCTTGCTCAACGCTGAAGCCGGTGTACTGAGTGCTGAATATCCAAAGTTACTGGTTGTTTCCTACGATGCGTTCAGGTGTGTATGCAGTATGCGATGCGTCCAAAAATCGGAATGTTATTTGCATTTTATGTTTCTTTTGCTCCAATTTTTTTCTTCTCTGCAGATACGACTATTTCGAAAGAAACTTGACACCGTTCATGAGCCAGTTGAAAGCAAAAGGTACTCATGCGGACTACATGATGAATATCTTTGTCACCAAGACATTTCCCAATCATCACACAATGGCAACAGGATTTTATGCGGAAACACATGGGGTTGTAGATAACGAGTTTTATGATTATTCCACACAAAATATCTCAAAATATTCATATAATCTATTTCATTACAACAAGAATATTCTTCCTATTTGGGTGTGTATAATGCAGTATCATTATCAATACTCTATTTTACATAAGATACATTCATGTATATGATTTATATTTTACTGATTGAATAATCTAGACTATCAATGAAAAAAGTGGCAAAGGTAGACATAGCGGTACAATGATGTGGCCAGGTTCGATATATGAGTATCAAGGTATAACGCCTACTTTTACAAAGGTTAGTGGATATCATTAGATAATATTAGATAATTTATATTCTAAGCTTATTGCATTGAATTATATCAATGACTGTATATTTCAGAAATTCAACATTACAATGTCGTTTGAGGATAGAATTGATACTCTGATATCATGGTTTATACATCCTACGAACCCGATAAACTTTGGTATATTGTATATCGAGGAACCAGATTACCATGGGCATGCCATAGGAATTAATAATCTAGAATTTAATAAAATTCTGCAAAAACTAGACAATATTACAAAATATCTGCATGATAAAATAGATTATTATGGTTTGACTGATCTTAATATAATTCATTTGAGTGACCATGGCATGGCATCTGTTACAATGGAAAGAATAATAAATTTAACAAATTATGTCAACGCTAGTGATTATACTTCAGTGGGGACATCTCCAGGACTGCATATTTTTCCAAATCCTGGTAAGGCTATTTGTGATGCGAAAATCAATGATTTATCATTATCATTATTAAAATCATATCTTTATATCATATATTTCCTTTCAAAATTTTTTTTTTTCTCAGGGAGAGAAGAGCAGATTTATCAAAAATTAAAATCTGCTGCGGAACAGACGAAAACGTTTAAAGTATACAAGAGAGAAGATATCCCAAAAAAGTATCATTACGGTAACAACACTCGTATAGGACCCATTTTTGTTATAGCTGAAGTGGGATATGCATTTCAGAATCTTTATGATACCATAGAAATCTACAAAAGGAGGTTCAACATTACAGGTGATTTTATGTTGTGTTTATCATGTATTTATTTTTATACTCATTGTTGTATTGTTCTTAACATCAAATCATTATTCCCGATTAGTTAACAATCAAACAGAATTTGGATTGCATGGCTACAACAATGAGGATGTACAGATGCATCCGTTCTTTTTTGCAAGCGGGCCCGCCTTCATACCGGGGTGCAAATTAGATCCTTTTAACAATACAGATCTATTTCCTTTATTTTGTAAAATACTTGATTTGGAGTGTCCCGCAGTTAATGGTACTCTATTACATGTAACAAAGTGCCTTAGGACACATTCGACGTATATTGCATCATTTCCATCTAGCATAATCAGTAAGTATATATATGTATCTTATGTGCGGATATATCCTGATAATTGCATACACTTTTTCTAAATTTGTGGTAACATCTGTTTTAGTAACTGCCTCAATTCTTTGTGTATTGACGGTATTAGCGTTATTTATATGGAACATAAAGTATTGGAGGAAACGAGGATCAGGTTTTATCAATATAGAAGAAAGCGAAAATCAATACAGGTTATAAGGTAAATCAATATAGAGAACGAATGTATCGATGAAAATTAATGTATTCTGAATAAGGTTTAGAGATTCCTCATTTTTCTTATGTTAATAATATTATCATCTTGTTGAATTGGCGAAATAAAATGGTAATAACATTTGTACGGACATGACAAGATAATCTTACGTTTCCGGGAATTTGTTCCTTTTTTTGTACCGGATAATATTGCAAAATTATATCGATACACATGACATTGTTTATATTTTTTTTATTAATTTTTAAGTTTTAGGTTTAAGAAATGGAAACTGGAAGTATTGTGTATAATGCATATCATTGTTTCTTGTTTTTTTTTACAATGAAAGTTAAGTATTATTCGAATGTTCTCAGACCTCATATCGGAAACATGTTATTAATTCCTATGTAAATAATTATGTATATTCAGTGATAAAAAGATATTACTTAGAGATTCTTAGGGAGGGGTTCTTAGCGTTAATGCAAATTTTTAGACCTTTTACCGAATATGTAAAAAATTTTTTTAACATGTATAGTAAGAGAACACATACGTAAGCACACGGACGTAGCAAATTTATCAATTTACTAATATCAGTAATATAATATATAACGTAATGTATAATGTAATATATAATATAAGTTTTCTCTATGTATGGATTAATGAGTGCATAATATAGTTAACATTTACCTTCCGTTCAAATTTCACTTATAAAAGGTAAAACCCGACAAATTCCCGAGTGTCCAGAAAAGCTTCGGCTCTGAAAACGTATAATGGATTAAAAAAATAAAAAAATAAATAAAACTTATAGTAGTAAAAACGTATGGCGGATTTTGCAATTGAATCGTGAAAATAATCAGCATTCCAAAATATATGACATGGAAATACCCGTAGAATCAATTTATTGGCAGAGTAACTAAAAAGTTTGCGTGGAATCCACTTCACTCGTCGATGTATCGATTACAAAGCATACAACCGAGATTCTTCGGTCGCTCGATAAGAGTATTAAGCATTCGACCGAGGATCGATCCGCGTCGTATCCACATGGTCGGGCTGATCTATCCCATCATGCGATCGTACGGATTAATCAAGGACCAAGCAGTTCCCCTCGAGCTCCTTTCTCGCACATTATCCGATCCAATTGCTGCGCCGGCGCGCCGATCTCGGTATCCGAGAATGAGGCGTACACAAACGAAGCGATTTGCATTCAGTTATTCCGCATGAAAGTCCCCGCGTTATCTACCCGCGAGATCCTTTTAATAAACGTAATGACACAACACGCAGGCCTCTCGCTCCCCGAGAGATCGTTCTTGCGTACTAGCGCGGGCCGTCGCGCGGCGTTTTATCGCCGCGGAATACGACGCGGAGAGCGATTTTCTTTCGTGCGTGCGCGCGCGCGCGCGCGCTTCCTCATCCGCGATAAGGTTTTCATACTACAGTAATTGCACATCAGATCATTATCGCGCCTCGTCTTCGTAAGTTGTGTGAAATTAATCACACCTGCAGGATGCCAATGGAGAACGGATTTCGTGCGCGAGAGAGGGAGGAGGGAAGAGGAAGAGGGATATCGATTGGAATCGCTAATGAAACGTGCGGCGTTAACGTTGCCCCTGATGATTCCGCTCGATTCGCCTATTTTACGCAAGGATGGTTACGTATGATCGCTATTAAAGCAAACATGCAGGTGGTAGAACGAGGACACGTGCGCGCAGCTTTACTTTCTGTGGGTGGGAAATATCGCAACGGCGCGAATGATCGCCGCGAGTGCGAAATTCGCAATTAGCGAATGACGAGAAGGGAACGGACGAAGGGAAGAAGAAAAATACTACGCGGCTCGGTCGGGAATTGCCCCGTTCGAGCTTGCGCCCTCCTTATTCAGGACGATGAACCACTTACCGCGGTAAATAGAGATGTTACAGATAATGACTACTCGGCTGATGAATCATTCGCGTCCCCGATAAACGCACGATAGATACATCCAGTCGGAAGCAAAAGCGAAACTGAACATTTCTGAAAGGGTCGATTTTCCGGCCGTAGTTTGCTAGACGCTTTTTACTCGGTTTAACGCGTACTCTCTGTCTACCCTGCGAATCCTGTTTTCTCGAGCACCCTGTATACATCTATTCCCTATGTTGAAAATTTTGGTACTTTATTTGGTACTATTTAAAGACTAAATAACAACAATGTTAAGTACCTCTCTCCTCGTCCGTCGGTCGCACCTTTTTGCACAAATTCTTCCTGTGCTTCCTTTTGCCTTGCGACCAACGAAGCCTGCCATTATCCTTGTCGTTAATCCGGAGAGGGATTTGTATCCGGAGATTTATATTTCTCCTATCATCCTCGATCGCATCGATCTGATGATCGTAGAATTACTGAAGAAGCGATAACGAGAACTCGCTCTCTTATCGAACGAGAGTTTCTCCGATAAAAATGGCGCCCAGCGCTTCTGGAGCGGGAAAGAAAGGACCCCGGGATATACGGTATTCCCGCTGAGACAGGCGAGACGGGCTTAATCCTCAGCGCGCTCTTTCGAGCCGCTGACAAGTTGCGTGTCAATAAGCGTAACGTCAGCGAAGTGCACGAAGACGTGCGGTTTTCTTATCGAAATTTTCGTGCAATAGCGCGCGCTGAGTCGCTGAGTTGCGAAGCGCGACAGAAGAAATCGAGCAGTCATCGCGCTGCGCCGTGGATTCGCTTCTCGGTAGTTCCGCTCTCGCCGCGCCTGGCCGCGCCGTAAATCACGCCGTTTCGCGGAGGAAAGTGGAGTTGATCCTGCGGCGATACCGCGGAGCTCGCCGCGCGACGCAGAGAGACATTTTAATAACACTCGCATTCCTCAGCCCCGTCGCTGTCGCCGAGCGATACAAGCGATAACGGGATATTTAACGGTGTTATCCTAGCGCCCGTAACTTCGATATCACTCAGAAGATAGTGCGACAATTATGTTAGATAAGATTACGTATGCTTTCTTCGAGTGTGCTTCGTCGAGGATCGACGATTGCGTGCTTGCGTAAATAAACCGAGATACAATAAACATGTACATACGTACACACGTAGACACACACACACACAGACGCGCGCGCGCGCGCTCAAGTCGCGTCTACCTCGGCCCGATCGGAGGAGCGCATTGATCGATCGATCGATCGATCGACCAGGTGTCGGGAAAGCGGCAGGAAGAACCGAGCGTTCGTCGCGCGAGTCGTCTGACTCATCGCGAGTGATCGCTTTGCATTTCCAGACGCGGACGGAAGTGAACGTTCTCGAGCGGAAGCAGACGCTTCTTCCAGTTCGCCGGCGTCACTGCGGTCTCCGTTGATCCTGCGCCATCGTCGAGCGGGATTTACGCCGGGATCGCGTCATAATTTATTCGGCGGCCAGAGGAACATGACTGTCCACGATACAATCGCCGACGTTTTTCGCACGGCAGATTCCGAGATATTTCATTTCATGGGATTCATTAGCGAGATTAACTCGTAGCAGTCATAAAAATCAAGAAGCGGAAAATTTCGACGCTCGTCCGATGGCCGCCGCTTTTACGGCGTTTCGTCGCTTCGCGGACAAGCCTCTCCTCGCAGCCGAAGTGCAGCCGAAGCGCTGGAACGAAAAGGGCCGGAGTTGAAGTTCCGCTTGAGGTCGCGACTCGATTGCATTGAACGGTTACATAATGACAATCGGCCTGCTCCCCTCCCCCCTCGTCGAGTTAGATTGATAACGCTGCGATAGCGTTCTTGCGTTCTCTCTCTCTCTCTCTCTCTCTCTCTCTCTCTCTCTCTCTCTCTTCTTCTTCTCCTCCCCTCTTCCTCGGTTTCTCTCTGCTGCTGCGAGGAAGCTCGACGTTTCGAAGCAAATTCTTCAAGTGGATGAACTTTCCGCGGATATATTACGCGCCGGATGTCCAATCGATATCCCAAAATATCCAGCGGGGCTGCAGGCAGCGGCGGCGACGGCACCGGGGGGATACCCCGTACGTGCGCACCGGCCGCCGGCGGTGGTTCGAGCGGCAACGACGGGGGCGATCGATGTGATCCGTGGTGCGTTCAATGCCACTCGGAGAACATTGAATTGTGTTCAGCGAGGAGACAGAGAAGGAGAGTGAGTGAGAGAGAAAGAGGGGGGCATACCCCACGGTCGATGCCTATATAGCCGGCCACGGGACAGACCGTTCCAGTCGTGGTCTCTCGTCTCAGGATTAGCCCGCTCTCGTCTTTTCTTTTCCCTTCTTCCCGCCGATTGATCATCTCGCGCCGGCCAACCTCGACTCTCTCACTCGGCCGCGGAGGACTTCGCCGTAGAGCGATATGCCGACCGCTTGACCGGCCGATCGCAGCCTCGACGAGCCGTCGCGGTACGTAGGAGAGCGCGCGCGCGCGCGCGCGCGCCCGCTGATCGCGCTCGAGACGACCAGAGTCCCTCCGTTATGTTCTCCGGGACGTAGCGGGCCCTCGGCGAGGAGAAGGTCCTCGAGGTCCAAGAGCGCGGTTCTCTCGTGTCCGTTCCGTTAGTCGTCGCTGGACGGCCATCGAGGATTTCGCGCCGTCGTCCAGCATCCATCCCGAAGGCTGGAGCCGAGTTGCAGCGGTTGCAGCGACGCGAGGAAAGCGGTGCCGTCCTTAGCACTCGGAGGAGCCACCTCCGGGATCCGAATCGCCGGCGAGATGCCGCCGCAGGAGAAGTTCTCCACGTCGGCCAACGGGGGCGACCTGGGCTCCAAGGACACGAGCCCCGACGACCTCTCGGTCTCTTGCCGGGACTCGTCGTCCGAGGGCTTCCCCGTGCCCAGCGAGAAATGCGTCAAGACCCGGCGCAATGGTCACCGACCGAGCGACGGCCAGCAGGAGGCTCAAGAGCAGCCCAAGGACATGGACTTTGACGAGCTGCTGCCGCATGTCGGTGAGTTCGGCACCTACCAGAGGATCCTGTTCATCATGATGATCCCGTTCGCCTTCTTCGTCGCCTGGGTGTACTTCTCACAGATCTTCATCACCCTCGTGCCGGAGCAGCATTGGTGCCGCGTACCGGAACTGGAGAACCTCACGGTCGCGGAAAGGTAGGACGCGAGCGAAGGAAAAAAAAACGAGGCAGAAAAAGAATGAAGTAGACTTCTCGCGCGCGGACATGTCCGGAAATCCGCGACCCGTCTCTTCCGGATATCAACCGCGCGCGCGGTCGTATTTTCCGAAGGTAACCCCGCGCGACATTGAGCGCAGCCGAAGAGCCGATCGTGGGTGACCGGCTCGAAATTTCGGCGCTCTATTTTCGACCGACATCTAGAGAGATCCTGGAGGGGGATTGAGTTTGCATAGAAACGAAAGTCCTTCAAAATGGCGGAAAACGCACCATTTGCCACCTGTGAGTTCTCGAGAGAGAACCTCTCGACAAAGCTGTGGATTGAACACGACTAGGAGTAGGCTCACGTAGCCTGAAGATGGAGTCGGGATTTTGAGCTCAATATTCCATTTAACACTAATTTCATACTTTAGCCTACTTAACCCGGGCTCACGAGGGCTCCTCGTGAGAACCTACAAGATTGCGAGTCTCTGCTATTTAGGGCTAAGTGAGTAACTCTATATAAATCTATCATATCATATCATATCATATCACATCATATCATATCTATCATATCGATACAAACTAAATCTTCTATACAAATTCTATACAAACTAAATCTTTGTCCCGAGTTCGAATTTCGATTCTACTCTCGACGTCAATACCCCACTTGACGTTAATCAAATGCTCTCAAGTCTTCCGAGTCGAAATTTTTATCCCGCTTTCGTTCTCGATGCTTTATTTAACGCTAATTTATTACTTCCTATATCAATCAATCTTGTTGATACACTTGTTGTCACGGTTAACCCGCAGTCTTATCGAAGAGTCCACCTGAGAACACTTAACGGTGGCAAACTTTCTGCCATTTTCTGCCACTTAGGGATGCTGAGGATTTTATCTTTAGCGTCAGCAAGTGCAAGATCGAAAGTACGATCAGAACTTCGCCGTTTCACGCGATTCTGCGTATCGTTATCGCGCCGTTTCCACTGTCTTTCCTCATTGCTCGGAAGTCGCTGAATATCTAGGCCGATTCCTCGTGTTAATCTGCCCGCTTCTTACGGAGATCACGGCGCGATCGCGAGTAATTCACGCGCGAGCACAGTTCTGATAAGATACATCAATCTATACAAAAGAATAGCTCGCGTCTCTCTAAGCGCGGCGCAAACATCGCGGCGCGACCGGCCGACAACTTCGAGCGATAACTCTGTACGGCAACTTTAACGCAGACTAAACGGGCTCTGTGTGACGCAACTGTACAAATATACGTAGGTGGTGCCGACAATGGAACGCGACGTGCATTATAGCTCAATGAGGAGATCTGCCGTCGCGCAAAAAAAAAAAAAAGGAAAAAGAATGCGAGACGCGGCAAAGCAGGATGTACAAAAGGGATCGCGCGCGCGCGCGCGTGACACGTCGTCGTCTCTTCACGTCGCGGCACACACACGATTGCGATTGCGTTCTCATGGATACTTATACTTTTTCCCTTCTGCCGACCGTCTCGAAAGGCGAGCAGCGCGCGGAAGCCGAAGGACGATGAAACGATCAGTCAAGGATCGCCGCGTCGGCGGCCCGAGAGAGTTTCGCGACGACCGTCGCGATTGCACCTTTAATCACGCTCGCGTCGGTTATTCCGCTTTAAGAGCGCGTTTGAGAGTGGAATAAATCCTTAACATTCCAATTAACCGGAATACCCAGAAGCGGTGATTCACGACGGTCTGTTGTGTTCCTCCCAGACAGTCCGGTTAGGACACTTCGCGCCGGCGCGGCGCGGCGACGTCAAGTGTCACGCGACGAGCGCGCGCTGAAAATTGCAACTTTTGATTATCCGTCGATTAACCGGCACCAAGCTGAGAAGAGAGTCCTTCGTGGCAAGAATAGCCATTCTCCGAGTTCTGCTTCGACGAATCTCGGAAGTCCTTTCCCCAGCTCGTTACAGCTAAAAAGGTGTAGAAAACAAACAGTGAGCAAACTTAAAATTTTCGAGGCTGCTTTCTCTTCCCCCAGAGATCTTCAATTTCGCTCATACGAAGATGAGCTCATTTTCAAGACATCGACGCAGTGAAGACTCATTGCTCTCCGAGGCGAAAATGGTGATGACAGAGAAAAAGGAAAGAGAAGGAGCACTTCCTTACTCCCACTTGAAACGTCGTTTTGTGCGTAGTCTTTAGGACCTTCTTTTGAAAAAAAAAAAATCTATAAGGCGTTCAATTCCAAAGTCTTGCACCAATATATCTATCTATGTTTCAGCTATATACGGTAATTTCTGCACATTGTTACCTTCAATGTCAACGAGCTCCCAAATGAAAAGGCATTTTGAATATTCCTCTTCCCCGGAAAGCGGAAGAGAGCCATTCCGGCGGAAAACCGAGCATTCCGTTCTAAAATCTCATTGAGATCTTAGCGGAGGCAAAACTATTTGGCGCGACCCTTCAAATGGAAATCTCCTTCAACGATGCATCAGACGTAGCAGAGCCGCACCGTACCGTCGGTAACCGCGGTACAAATTAAACGCAAACGCAAAAGCGGCGGCACCGATGCGGCATGTTTCGCTCTCGTACGATTTACACTTTTCAGCGCCACCATTTTAAATATGCAAATCTAATCGCGGCAGAGCAACGACGTAACCAACAACGCTAATGACTCACAGAGGAGCGTTCCTAACGATCTATTCTAACGATCCACTCGGCACGGACTGTATACTTCGCGTGTGTTTCGATAAAAAATGAAACGACACGGCCAAGCGGTGTGCGCTTACGAAGCTGCTATTCTCGACCAGTCGATCCTCGCCGACGTTTTTCACACCGTCCTCGTCGTGGCCGCGGCGGCGGGACGGGATCATCGCGATTTTTCGTGTCCGCGAGAAACGGCTGGAATCTAGAAAGCCGCGGGAGAAGAGAGATTAGCGCGCCGGCCAGCGCCGGCGAAAGTACGAAAACGCGACGCGACGAGGCCTTGCGCGCGGCTGCGATTCGATTGCGCTTCGGTTCGACGAGGCCCGCGAACGAGATTAGTAATCGCGTTCAGGTTAATAGTCTCTGACGTCAGCGCAATGGCAAATAAACGACCGGTTGATACCGGCTCTTTCGGGGAGGCCTGAGTAAAATGTAAGGAACAATGCGTTTTTAGATCGTCGTCGTCGTATCGGCGATCTGTCGCAGCTTTTATCTGACAGCAACTCTGCGGGGCGATCCGCCGTCTCTTCCGCGGCGGATCAATCGTCGCTTCGACGAGGCCGCTGTAAAAACACTCATACTTAGCGACTCTGACACAGGGCATTAATGATTCTAATTAGCTTAGCGCTGCAATGTCGTTAAAGATTTTCTCGCGTGAATGTGCGTCGTCGTGCTGAGCGCGCTCGCGCGAAATTTTCTACCGGGCCGTGTTTTCCATCCCGCGCGGACGCTTCGCGACATTCGCCGGCGAGAGATCGTCTCGATCGCGACGGCCGCGGACGGAATTTCGCCGCGCTCGCGTGAATGCATTATCCTGTACTATCGCGGATAATTATTCGGCCACTGATAAATATATCCCGTGTCTCGGTGCACGCTCAGCTGCGCGTTCGGCCGCCCGTAGACCGGCTGCGAGTATTCGTGGATAATGAATAATGAATTTGCTCGAAACCTTCGTATGAGCAATGAGAGCGTGAACGTGAAAAATACTCGTGTAAACCTTTCGACATAACGTCGCGCTAACGCCACGCTGATTGCACGTAAGCGACAAGAAACGGATACCTTGTATAGGATGTGACACTGCGATGGGTATTTCTCTCTCTCTCTCTCTCTCTCTCTCTCTCTCTCTCTCTCTCTCTCTCTCTCTCTCTCTCTTTCTCTCTACACTATACTCTGTATAATTGTACGATTACCACAGCAGCAGCGACGGGACAATATGCGCAGGAGTTATTTGAAAGATGCTATCGCGCTCGCTCAGACATGGCACGCAGAAGATATAAGGAAAATAATTTCCCGCTATCTCAGATATTGTGTGAAAGTCACAAACGACAAGTACACTCTCGAGCTCCTCGCGGGAATTGTTCGATCGCGAAATTCGAGAATTCGGTAAATCTTGAAATTCGCCTCGCGGGACCAAGCCAAGGATCAGATTTTCGACGTCTCAGAGCGACGAAATGTACGCCTCAATCTCACAGAGAGAAAAGTCGTAAATTTTCTCGAGACGTTGGCAATTGCGATAACGTTTTCGATAAAGATACGTAAATGTATGTAAAAATGTATATATCGGACTTTTCGTATCGGCAGTTGTTTGCGCGTCGCCAATTGCAGAATTCGAAAATTATCATAAACACGTACCTTGATATTTACCTCATAAAGATAAAGATAGATTAGGAAATCGACATTTACGATTAGAAAATATTGACGCTTATGAATCATACGCTTTTGAAATGTACGCGCAAGTCTATTTTCTTCCTCGCGAAGATGCTGCTGTATACATAAATCGTAAACTCACGCAGGCCGCCGACAAAGAGAATAATTTCACGCTACTTCAGATACGGAAATGTACATAAATGCATTTCCCGGAACGATAATCATTCGCGTCGCCAGTTGGAAAATTTGAGAATTGTCATAGACGTACCTTCAAATCCCGCGAGATCAAGCCAATAAATCGCACTGACGATGTCGATGTCCCAAGTGCCGAAATATAATATAATCATAAGTTTATCCTTCCTCCTCGCAGAGCCGCTTCTGCCTGCGAAGAAGTCGCAAATTTAGGCTGGATTCACACTGTCTAGTCGACGGCAAAACTCCGTCAATTCTCCGTCAAAACATTCTTCGATGCCTTTCCGTTGGAGTATTTACGGTACGCATCATCGTCTCAGCTTAACCATATTTATCAAAAAAATTAGACGGAAGAGATTGACGTGGGTCTGTCGCCGTCTGTCGACGGACGATATGAGTCCAGCTTTAAGCAGGACGCCGATGAAGGAAATAATTTCGCGCTATTGCAACTGCGTAAACGCACATATTAAACTTTTCGCACAGACAATGATCGACGTGAGATTCGAAAATTATCGTTTACGCGCCTTCAAATTCGCCCCGACAGAATTAAATCGGAAAATCACTATCGACGCTTATGAATCGTACGTGCTGAAATGTATGTTTAAGTTTGTTTTTCTTCTCTTGACGGAGACTCTTCTGCAAGACAGAAATCGCGGGTTTGCACGATCCGACACCGTAACTAAATACTCAATCGCAGTTACCGACTCGTCAGAATGTGCGCGAAGTGCACGTTCGTGCGCGCGTATCGAGGATGAAAAATGTCGTACGTGTATTGCAATGCGGTATCGAATCGGCGTCCGAGCTCGAGCGCGTAAGTCTTGCGTAAAGGTCAGATTGCGTGCGTTATTAAGCGAAGATAATTGAAGATCTTTATCATGCAGCACGCTTGGTCTTAATTGCCCGTTTGCGTCTGCATTTTTCGATTTCCCGTCGGGATGCTCCCTCCCCTTGACATTTATCGAGTCGATGCTTGACATTTATTTATTTACGGATAGCCCCTTACTTATAAATAAATAAGCGCACATATAAGCGGATATCTCTTCAATTATAAATAAATAAATAAATATATGTGCGCGTATGTATACGTATATTTTTATTTATTTATGTATATACACATACACACATTCTGTTTATCTCTTATCGGGAACTTTTTTTCTTCCTATTATACCCCGCTCGAGCCCGTATAGACATTTTTAGCCCTGTTTGTCTTTCAGGATCGCGTTGGCGATACCGCCCGACGAGCACGGCTATTCGAGATGCGAGATGTACGACGTGAATTACACGGAGCTGCTGTTAAACGGAACCCGCGAGGCCGACCCGAGCTGGCGGACGAAGGGTTGCACGCACGGCTGGGAGTTTAATTTTACCGACATCCCCTATGAGACCGTGGCGACCGAGGTAAGGGGGCAGGGAAAATCGTGGAGGTGACCGTACCGACGGAAGCGAGGGTCAAGCGAGAGTGTTCGACCGCGAGGAAGCTTCCGGCCCACGCGATTTTCCCAATCGAGCGCGTTCGCCGCGTTATTACGATATCTCAAGGTCACTCGGATGCAAGGCACGCAGGAAACAAGCGGCCAGACCCCCGCGACGTCCGGCTAATGGCCGAAAGGACGCTAGTCCTTCTGGCAACAGGTGTTCACTCGTTCGCTAGACTGTCCGAGCACATTTTTCCCGATGAAGGCAGAAGTGAGGCAAATGATCACTGGACTGTGAGTCACTTCTTTACGGGCTTGTGTGTAGTAATCGCGTGACTTGAATAGACTTGAACGGACTGAGCGCTCGCAGCGAGAAGCTGCGAGGACTACTTGAAAAGGACGGCTTGCGCCACGGGCGTTCGATCCTTACCTAGCTCGACTATTGCCGCGTCGAAGAAAGCTGGACGAAGGTAGAATACCTGAGGACAGTGAAGGAGAATGCAGCTGCTCTTTATATATTTTCTTTTAATTGCAGCTTGACGACTTCAGCTGAGAAATGATTGTTCTCACCTGTGAACTCAAATGATAATTATTTCGGGAGATTGCGTGTTATAAGTAGGATTGATTTGTTTCTCTTTTTTTTTTATACTCGAATACCCAGGAGAGCCCCTCCCCCCCCCCGTTCAACGAGTTTTGCAAACGAGTGCACGCTGTCAATGTGCCAAATGTTTTCACTGTGCACGCGCCGTTACGCGGCTCGAAGCCGCGTGAACACGTGCGGCTAAAACGTCACGTGTAAACGGATGCTGAAATGTCGCGATGTAAGGACACATTTTATTGCAACTCTCAGACGCGATTGCGGCATCGAATTATTAAGCAACAGCCGATATTCGTTAACTCGTGCGGTCTACTGCTCGCCAATTGGCAGCGTCACATTCGAAACTGGTTCGGAGAGAGTCGATCCCTCTTTCCTCGCGTTGGATCTTCGAGGCCTCGTCGAGTGCCTCGCGACAAGGATAATTTCTCTTTCAATGTTCGCACATAAACAAATTGACTGTTTTATATTATTAGGTGAGAATGTCATCCGTTTCTCGGATGAACGGTGATGGTCGTGTTAATAATTTTATATAAACCCTTTGACTGGCAAGCTGAAATTCGCAAAAGTGCTCAAGTTGGCAGAAAGAAAATAGACTTTTTAAATAATAAAGTAATGTTGTTAAAATTTTCCAGGTATTTTGTGGACACTGTTTACGAATATGAAGTAAAAATTTTTCAAATACAAAATAGCCGACCCGACATCCGACGGCCAAAATCATAATTTTATTTCATTAAGATAAGACTGGACATCTGTTATGAGAAAAGTTAAATAGAGAAAATGCAGAATAATTTGATCTCAAATTTCAAGCAATGGAAGATAACGAATAAATATAGATATAAAATTTTGAAATTGAATAAGTAGACAATGAAAAACCGTTGAAAAGCCAAATTTACGAATATTGAACCATGAAAAAATATCAAACGGCAATGTTGCGTTTCCCAGTTTGGACCACTCTTTGCGAATGCGTTTCCGCCGATTAAGGGACCCGCGACGAGATACTTACAGCGCGCACCCCTCGCCGGGGTGGTCGCTCTCACCCGGCGAGTGACGAGAAATCGCACATGTCGATGCGCGAGAAATAAATTATTCGATCTTAGATCTCCGTTGCAGCTGGGATGGGTGTGCGAGAACAGCGCGCTGCCCACCACGGCCCAGAGCGTCTTCTTCGTCGGCGCGATCTTCGGCGGCCTGATCTTCGGATGGATCGCCGACAGGTACGGCAGGATACCGGCGCTGGTGGGTGCCAACGTCACCGGGTTCCTGGCCGGCGTAGCGACCGTGCTGGCCGGCAGTTTCTGGGAGTTTGCGTTGTGCCGATTCTTCGTGGGCTTCGCCTTCGATAATTGCTTCACTATGATGTATATATTAGGTGTGTATACAATGTATTCACGGCTGCGCGTAATGCAATCGGCTCTGGGTCGGTTCGCTTTAGATGCTCTATTAATTAACTTTCGTTGACTTTCACGCTAATTTGACCTGATTGCTTCGACGCTCGAATCTCAAGCTTGAATCGCTAAACGTAAGCACAAGGTAAACAAGTGCAAATCGCGATGCATATTTTCGCTAGCTCCTTTCTTGGATTCTACGTTACCTGTCGCTTGAACATTTGATTTTTTACGTGCAGTCATTTGCGTCACCGGTCGCATGTGAGTTAATCGTGCGCGTAATCAGTCGCGTTTCGTACGTAAATCGGTTACAAGTAAGTTAGTTGTATATAATCAGTTACGATTTTTACATAAATTAATGAGCGTCGATTACCGCTGATCCGGCCGTAGCGGCCGATATGTTAATTTCTATTTAATGTCTCCCCCCCCCTCTCTCTCTCTCTCTCTCTTCAAATCGCCGCACGTCAATCACGAGGTACCGTTTCTAGCTTTCTTTTCGCGTTTTGCTCCCACGATATCGGAACGCCATCGCGACGATCTCCCGTTCGACCGCGACTCGCCATCGCCCGAAGCGACGGGAAGCAATTGAAAAGACTGAACGGGCCGCGAAAGGAACAGGGCCCACGGCTTCGCGCCATCGATCATCGCCGTGGGTCCCACATTCGCGAATAATACCAGTGACAATGACCTCGTTGATCTCGAGCGAGCGACTGCTCGTTAACGCGAGCCAGTATGCGGATACTCGATTCGCTGGATTCTGCAGATTTATTCCCGCGGGGAGTACATTCAACGATCTCCGATCGCGCGCGTTAATTAATTAATTAATTAACGGCGGGGAGCCGGGGAAGCGAATATCGAGCCGGCATTGCTACTGTCACTCACGATCAGCCCGCTCTCGCTCGATCGCGATCGGCGACACAATAGCGTCGTGTCGACCATTAATCAGCGCGCTTGATTAGCGATCGGTTATCTAACGGCGGCCGCCGTCAAACAGGATTGCAGATCGATGGCTTCGCCGATCAGGAGCGGCAGGTCTCGGCGATTTTCGATCAACTTTTCTGCTGCGGCCGCCGTACACCGCGTGTCGCTCGTTAGCGAGCGCTAATTAGCGGCTTACTCGCACGTCGAGGCACGCTTCTTCCCATATTTCGCCTTCAGACGCGAAACAATGAGTGCCGCAATTGTCCCCTCGTTCCCTCGTCAGCGTATCGTCTCGCATCGACCTTAACCCCGTCGGCTATCGCGATTCCTGCGTTATTCCGTCGCGTTACAATGAGCGTACGCGCACGTCACGAAAGCGCGGAGAACTCGGAGACTCGGAATCGCGATGACGCGGAGATTTAAACGCCGAGGAGATTTAATCTCGCGGCTCCTAATTGGTCCCTCCTTGCACAACCAACGGTTGTTGAATTCAATTGTCGAGCGCCGGCCTTGGCGATAGATCGGCGATCTGGTCCGAGTGATTGTGTTGTCGGCCCCGCCGGCCAGTTTTCGAGTATCCGATCGAGTCACGGCCGATTCCGATCTCCGGATTCAGCTTTCAGGTCGAGCTCGCCCTGAAGGCTTTGACTCACGGAGTCACGGTTATTGCACCCGCGTCTCGCCAGTTCCGTTTCGCCGATTTCCGCCGCTGAGAAGTGTGGCCAATGTCGCGCGCGCGCGCGCGCGAGAGAGAGAGAGAGAGAGAGAGAGAGAGAGAGAGAGAGAGAGATATGCACATGCCGTTATTGAATTAAATGAAGGGAGCGCGCGCGCAGCTTGCGGCGGAATTATTCCGTTTGACTGGCCCCACATTCGCTGACATTTCATCGGGCCCCGTTAACTGCCCCGCGGGGAAGGGCGAGGGGGGTGCTCGCGCGATATTATCTCCAATCATTCTTTCCGGCCGCGTGACAACAACTGACATATCGTTAGCTTTACGCACAGGTACTGTCTCGCGCTCCTTCAACGGGGAATTATCGAAAGGCTTGTGTCTCTCCGACACTCTCTTTGTTCTCTTTTCTTTTCTTCTTGTCGTTTTTGCCACCTCGCGGTGATTAGTGTCCGTAGAAAGATCAACGATCGGGCATGTCGCTCGTGCGAGAACGGTACAGGCGTTTTTCTTCTTTCTTTTTGTACGGAACGACTCGCGCTTTGCAGTTTCCAGCATGAATCGGTTTCCATCGCAGCGTAGCCTTGCGGCTCTGTCGTTGAATATGCAGAAGATCGGATCATTTTACGCTTCACAGGTGGATGGTAGCGTGCCGAGTGGAAAAATGACCGTTCACCGATCTAATTGCGATACGTACCGCGGCGGTCTTCGTAGCAACAGGAAGCGTGCGGGATGATAAGCGGCCGTTATTGCGACACCGTGAGCAGCCGTATCATCGCTTAAGCAGCGGAGTTTGCGCTGGTCATTACGCACTGCTCGCTAACGGGCATTACTTAAAATCACGGGAAAGCCCCGGCGAGCTCCTCGGTTTCGGTCGCGGGCGAGCGCGAGGCCGCGAGAGAGCAGGATGCCGCGACCTCGGCGCGAATAATTCGAGATCGTCGGAGCTATCGAGGCGAGACACTCGCTTGCCAGGCCGATGCTTGAGATTACGAGTCTTCATCGAGCCCAAATCACGGGAATCGTGCCGGCTAAATTAATTAATCAAGCCCCGCGGTCGCTCCACAGTCGTGCCTTCGACAGCCGAGGAAGCGGACAATGGGGCTTCCTTGGCGGGGGAGAAGGATCTCAGTTTCGCCGGGACGAAAATAAATCCGATTGCACGAACGAATTGTTTCTTTTTTTTCTGCGCGTGGGAAACATTGTTTGCGCAACCGGATGGGGACCGGACGAAAATTCCCCTCGATGAGGGGAAATGATGTCTTTCTCTTTCCGCTATATGATATAGTCTAGTTTCAGGAAAATATTGTGGAAAGAAAGACAATTTTCATGTAATTTTTTTCTAAGTCGATAAGGAAAAACGATGTCTCAGTCTTTCCGCCACGATATAGTCTAGTTTCAGGAAAATTATGAATACCAAAACTCGTTTGAGATAACTGAACGCGATTAGTCGCGTAAAAGTCCCCTCTACACTGATAGAAAAATATAGTTTAATTAATTATAATCTCACTATATTGTACAGTTCATTTTGGCGTCAACGATATTTTTATAGTTCGTGGAACCTGCAAAATATAGTAGAATAAACACAAATATATAGTCAATGATTGTCTTAAATAATAATTGTTTAGTTACTTTTGCCACATATATGGTAATTTCTCATTCACAAATATAGTGAGATTTAATATTCATATAGTTACATCTGTCATCACTTAGCAAATATTCTGGTAATACGTATTGACTACGTAAAAGAGTTACTTTACCTACCATTTTATATTTGTATCCATACAATAATTTTAGTTTAACTTGCTATAATTCTTAGTAAAAATATTATATGGTTGGTTATACCATGCCTATATCGTATTTACTGTCGTTATTACCGATACTATGGTAATACACCATATAGTTACTATAAATATGATATTTCGGACTATAATTTAGTTACTATATCATTATAGTTCCAAATATCATACACTTTTCTCGCAGTGTAGAGATCTTGCCACTTGGTTCTTGTTCTTCCCAGGCAATAACGGACAGTTTAGTCGCACTGAGCGAAAATTCGTTGCGATAATTCATGAATGAAGGAGAAAGTCTCCGTTCTTCCGCTAATCTGTCCTTATCTCTCTTTTCAGTATTGGAATACGTGGGACCAAAGTGGCGCACTTTCGTGGCGAACATGTCGATCGCCCTCTTCTTCACGTTCGCCGCCTGCATCTTGCCGTGGATCGCGTACTTTCTGGCCGACTGGAGGATGACGTGCATCACCATTTCCGTCCCTCTAGTTCTGGCGGTAGCGGCGCCCTGGTTGGTGCCGGAGAGCGCGAGGTGGCTCGTCAGCCAGGGTCAGGTGGACAAGGCCATCGAGATCCTCGGTAAATTCGAACGCATCAACGGCACGAAGGTGCCGGAGAACGTGTACCAGCATTTCCGTGTAAGACTCGTTTTTGCCTCCGTCGTTTTGCCTCCGTTAGCGAGATTCGCTCAGATTAGTCTCGACACGTTGAGTTCGCCGGTCGTGCGAAAGATTCATGGCTCAAACAACTTGTCTGTCTTTCTTCGTTCGCGCGAAACAGGAGACCTGCGCCAGGGTGTGCAAGGAGCAGGAGGCGGACAAAACCTACTCCGTGCTGGACCTCTTCAGGAGCCCGCGTCTGCGAAACATCACGATCCTCCTCATTTTTATCTGGTGAGTATCGCCACATCGCACAACGAGTAAAAAACTCGTGTAAAAAAATCGAATCGTGTCGAGAGAAAAAAAAAAAGCATGAGAATATTCGCGATGACTGTGCGAAATGCTGTGTAAAGTAAAGTCCTTGACACGTATTGACACCCGGCGCAGGATGGCGATATCGTTGGTATTCGACGGTCACGTAAGAAACGTGAATAATCTCGGGCTCGATGTCTTCATGACGTTCACCATCGCGGCGGCGACCGAACTACCCGCCGACACGTTCCTCACCCTCGTTCTCGACCGCTGGGGCAGGAGATGGTTGGCCTGCGGCACCATGGTTATCTCCGGGATTTTCAGCATCTGGGCCAGCGCGGTTACGAACAGTGAGTTCGTCTCATTCATCTTGTCATCGGAGTGCAATTGGAAGATGCATCTGTAATATAACACGTGGGCTCTTCTTCCTTCGGCCGGCTGTTTCAGACATTTACTCGGCCACCTTGGCGATAATCGGTAGATTCTGGGTGAACATTTCGTACAACATCGGTCTCCAGTACGCGGCCGAGGTGCTGCCGACGGTGGTGAGGGCGCAGGGGGTCGCCTTGATCCACATCATGGGATACGTCGCCAGCATTCTCGCGCCCTTCGTCGTTTACCTGGACATCGTCTCGTCCTTTCTGCCACTGCTGGTCCTCGGCACCATGGGCATCCTGGGCGGCCTCCTGACGCTGTTCCTGCCGGAGACGCTCGACAAGGACTTGCCGCAAACCTTGCAGGACGGCGAAGACTTCGGGAAGGATCAGAAGATGTGGGACATGCCGTGCTTCTCCAAGTAAGCATCGAGAATGCTGTTTCCTTTTTTTCTCACTTTCTTCAAGCGAGTGAAGCTTCACACCTCTCGTTAACTCATTCTTCTTCTCTCAAATATGATTTTCCTTTTACTCTTTTTGCTCGATACTCTTCTTGCTTGAGACACGTCACACACGGCAATTTGTCCATTTTCTACTACTTGGAAACGCCGAGTAGGACTTGAATTTCTATATAAATGAAACTTCCATTCAGAATCTGTAGAGATGCTGGAAAAGTTTCGGCGAAGAACAGGCACAAATTGCGACCGGCCGACAAATGTCGACTCGGTTAGCTTGTCGACCCAGCGTGACTACTGCCTCTTTCAAACGTAGTTCGACTTTAAGCCCCCCCGTCGAATTTCGCCGTAATCGCATTCGCATCGTTTCCTCAGGAAAGCCGCTGACGCGGAGGCACCGCCTGTGGCGATCTTCCGGTCCTTCGAGCGCAGCAGCCTGCGGAACTCGATGAGGGCGTCCACGCGCGGCGAGACCCTGAGGAGCAGCATGATACAGAGATCGAGCATCCGGTCGCGCAAGGGCGTCCCTGGCCCGGAAAAGCCTGCGGAGACGGAAAAGCCTGCGGAAGGTGATTGAACGCAACTCCACACGCAGCCTGTTCTTCCCGAATAATCGGGCGTATTCCCCGGCGGCACCGTCCACCGCCCTTCCCAGAATCCAGTGTGTGATAGCGGAGCTACCAGAATCAAATTATAGTCGACGCATATATCTCAGTCGATCTTCCGATGTAGCGCGCCCTTTAGCTTGTCCGTGAAAAAGAAAACAAGAATAGAAAAGAGACGAGGCGCTCGCTCTCCCGAAGCGTGAGCTCCGTACGGCTCGCTCTCGCGATAGAGCGACCTCGCGCGATTAGCAATAATAATGTGTCAAATTCTGTATGTGTGACGTCTGTGAAATCCGACTTGGATTTCGAGTAAAGTTACTTGGAGATTTTACGGGCAGTCGTGCAGTATTAACGTATAAAGAGAAAGAGAGACGGCAGAGGGAGAGTGATGTGCAGGTTCTTTTCCTCACTAGAGCGTGTTCTTCTCCCTCGTTTGCATTTCAAAGTAGAGGCAAGAGAAACTCGTTTGCACGTGGAGGTGTGCACGTCGAGAGACACGCGAGCGTTCGTTTCTTGCGAAAACGTGTCCTTCGACGGAAGTGTCCGAGCTTCGAATGTGTGCCAATTCGGGCCCGAGCTAATCACGTAGCTACGAAAGACTTGTCTCAAGTATTGCTCACGTACATACGTATATAGAGTACAATGTAGGTATCCGAAATCAAATTTTAAGTTACCTTGAGGAACGCGTGTCGAATTTTCGTGCGCTGTCTCTTCGTCGCGAACAAAATTCTCCGAATCCGAAAGCGTCGACCCCGCGTCGAGAGCTGTGAAATTCACTTTCGCACACGCTTTGGATTTGTACATACAGTATTTTATAATACAAATAAGCTAAGGACGGTATGAAAAAAGAAGTACTTTGTATATCCCATTAATGCGTGTTAATAAACGTACGAATTATCGAGGATAAAGTGAATGTCCCAATTAGTGACAACCGCTCATTCGTTTTCCTTAATAAACCGGTTAGTGCGGGTTCATATTTTTTATGTATTATTCTAAACATGTGTATTCTGTTGTTCAAAATTTTGGATTCAGTCGTCGTCGGTTAACATAACAAGTCTCGAATAAAATTAAAAGCCCTCTCGTACTTTGTCGAAAGTGAACTGTTATGTTACTAAATGATACATTTCAGGCATTTCTGAAGACACATCATAAACAGATTAAAGGAACTTTCCATAAATTAATATATATAAAGCGCAATTAAAGTCTTAAAAGTTTTCGGGCTTTTCAACGAAATCCACTTTGTGTATTTAGCTTAAGCCGTATATATCATTAATTTATCAATTATTACTGTTATTAAAACCTTGCGACTGCGGCGCGCTCTAACAAAAAACCATCAGCATTGCGCGGGAGCGCAACGTCGCAATCAGAAACACGAACATCGTTTATGTAAGCGCGCGAGGTGTTTATTTATGAATGAAACAAAAAGATAATAAAAAATAAGGTAATAAAACTTGACATTGCTGATAAAATACAGTGCTATACCAGTTTAGTAACAACAGCAAATGTGTGTTGTAGTGAGAAAAATTCGTTAAAAGTATATGTACGCCTTTCGCAGTCAAAGGGTTAATTTATTTTCACAATAAGGCTCTTTGAGAGGGGAGGGGAAGACGATTCTCTAAATGGAGCATTACCTAAGATCAATCAAACAGAGACAAACAGGTATACGAGCCACGGCAGGTCAGTTTTCAGCAAAGCGGTCGCAGCGGTCTTTTTAGCAGAGCGGTCCGTTGAGGATGCAATTACCGTTGAACGGTAAGCTATCGGCGACACTTCTAATCGCGTTACCGTGGATAAAAGAGAAGTTGCAAAGCGCAAGGGCGTTGCAGTTGAAAAAAATTTCGCGTACCGCCCGTCTGTGCGCGTTGACGTTCGACCGACGCAGATTTGCTGCTTAGCGTCGAGTGTAATGAGAGATCCAACGCAGACCTTGGTATTATTAATAAGCGACCGTATTATTGCAACATACGTCATCTGACTTGTCTTGTTCGCGTGTACAGCTCGGCGATTCCTTTGAATCACGATCAGCTTCTTTATCCCCAGAGACGGCTAATCGCACACCTCGCGACGAACGACTGAAACGCGCTCGACGACCGTCTCTCTCTCGTCTCTCGCGTTCGCGTTGATAGACTCTCTCCCTCGTGTCCAACCATCCAACTTGAAATTTTTATGCCACTTTCGACCGCGTTCGTATTCCATTTTGCGTTAACTTAACGCTCCGAAGTCTATATGAACTACATTTTGCGCGTATCTTCGACCTACAGCACTTTCGAGGTTTAACAAAAAAAGGTGTCGAGGGCACCTTCGTTTCTGCAAATTAAATCTCCCTCCCTATAAATTAAATCTGCATCCCGAGTTTTGATAATTTTCATCTCAATTCCATTTAACGTTATTCTGTTAATCTAAAGCCTTCTTCTCATCAACTTATTTTAATTGCACTTTACTTTCAGCTTTGCCGAAGGTCCTGTTAAAAGTCCCTACAATTTCTACATTTTCTGCCACTTGGAGGAGCTGAGCAGGATTTCAGTTTCTACATAAATTAAATCTTCATACTGAAATCTCCTCCGGAATCTAGATTTTGAATCTAGACAATTGAGGTCGAAAGCAGACTTCTCAAATTTGGGCTCGGGCAATGTCAGGATTGGAGGCTTCGCGGAAAGTCGTGATCTCTCTCGCTCTACTTGCACCTCGCGATGCTGAGACCGATGAGAATAATTACACAATACGGTCTCGTGTTTGCGGATGATAAAATATCGGTGATTAAATTGCTAATTAAAATGATCCGCCAATTATCGCAATAGGAAAATAACACGTGGACTTTGCGGGACGCGATGAGTGCGATATTTTCTATCTCTCGGCTTATCTCTCGAGTCCTCGTAATTTTCTCGATAATATTATTGCAGTAGAAAATTGCCGCCTGTTTAGGAGACACGCGTTAGTACGCGACTGCGACGTTCTCATACATACTTTCCTCGCAATTTCACCACGAAGTGGGGCTGTCCGCGTCGCCCTCTCGCACGCACGTCACGCGACGTAGTGAAATCGTATTGAACGACCGGCGTTTAACGTCGTATTGCGGAAAACGACGCGATTATCGACCTTCTCTCGCGTCGTCTATTTCTGGCGCGCGAGTTTGGCTCGTTCCAATCGCGTGTCGGATAAACCGCAAACCCGCGGTATAGAAGTCGCAATAAAGAGCAAGAGGGGGGGAGGGAGAGGGAGACCGATGACAACCGGCTTATGTGAATGACGTACGAAACAGTTTCGACTCGCAGAAGAAGTCTCATCACACACGAGAAGACGGTCGCGCGCGCGGTCACCCCGCGAGCATCCTCCGACGACAAAAAGGAAAATAGGAAAGAGACGATAGCGATCGGACGATCGATTAATCCTGCCCGACATTTATTATTCATATCGCGTGATTCGGTGCGAAGTCCTGAACCGCCGCGCCGCGCTGCGCCGCTCCCGGCTTTGACGCCGGCTCTAGTCGTCTAACCGCGGCGTCTCGCGACTTAGGCGACGTGTCGCACCCTGAGGAGATCGATTTCTCCAGCACAATCGATTGATCCCGAGATCCCGAAGTGTCATGTGAGACGAACCTGCCGGACTTGCGCGAGCGTAGATCCGTAACGCGGATCGAACGCGGCGCGGCGCGGCGAGGTGCCAATTTTCCTCAAGTGCGCGAGTGGCGAATTTGCATACGACTCCGGCGCGGCGGGAACGAAAAACTTGTACGTGTCCGTGTCGGCGAGTGAATTTGGCGAACCCATTTGGACGAACGGGTTTCTCATGCTGGTCAACGGAAGAGGTAGGTTCGCATATATTTGTGTGTGTGTGTGTGTGTGTGTGTCTGTTTGTAATGGTACGCGTTGAAAAAGCATTTTTAATTTCTTGATTCACCTTCGTCTTGCTTCCAATATAACACATTCACCAAGTTGTCGAATCTATCGACGACTGTCGAGCTATCATCGATTTTGGAATGTCCACGCGAAATTTCCGAGATATCTCGTCTCGTTTGCTTCGCCTCGAGAATTATGATTTTTTCTGGAAAAGTTTGCATCTCGCTCGAAGACATTTCATTGCGGAGACATTTCATTCCCGCTCTTCTTTATTTCCATCATCTTGCGAGTTGACGTCGATCGTTGAAGTCGATAATATATCATCTCGCGGGATACCGTCGCGTTTGACTCGAGGCTTCCTTCGAGAGATCAGACGAGTTTCGTTTGAAACACTCCTTAATTTCACCTCGGAGAAAAAACTCAAGCTTTTTCCCTTCCTTCCTTGACCACTGCTTTACTTGTATTACGCACATGCCATTTCGTGTGTGCAAAATTACCAATGATTATCGAGCTATTGTCAAGTTGGAAGTCGATAAGAACGCCATGTCACCGCCGCCGGGAACGTATACACACGCACACGCACACGCACACGCACACGCACACACCACACTACGGCAAATATATCGCGTTCCGTGCCGGGGGGCTCGTATATCAACGGTGCTCCATCGGGTTTCCTCTTCACACAAAGCGTTGTGCCTTGCGACAGAGGACCTCGTCATCATCAACGTCGTCGCTTAAAGTCGTTGAGGTGCCGCAGTGGTAGCGCATCGTCGATCGATTCGCGACCCCCCGGTGCCTCCGATAGTTGAATACCGGACACCGTCCTGGAGTCGTCATTCGCCGAAGCCACTAAGCCGCTACGTTTCTCATTTGCCAGCATTCGTAACTAGCTCGCAATATCATTCCTTACGCCACTTTCTTCCTCGTGCCGGTTAGTGCGACGGTGGCCTCTCTCGTAATATCATTCTTCCGTGACGCCGACGCCGACGTTGCCGCGAGTGACACGGGGATACGGCTGAGAAACCGAGCGACGACGAAGGTGTGAGTATTATTGTTTCTCCCGTGATTTTTCCTGGGAAAAATTATCACTTAAACAGGATAAAATTATCATACGGAACTGTCTGATAGTTCCTCGTGAGCGAGTCCTTTCACTCTTCGTCTCCTCCGTCGCCGCGAAGGGGGCGAGAAACGCGGATCGCGAGATCGTCGGTCGCCAGCTGCCGTTGACGCTTCGATTTGACTTTTAATAAACTTTGAGCTTTAATGAACTTTTTTAACTTGTCACATGCACTTGGTTACGACGTTTTGCACGTAAGTTGGCCAGACACTGGTCGCACCGGTGAGTGTCAACCATGACAGGCAACGTATCGTGCGGCCTCGCACGATATTCGGCCGATTGAAAGTGGAGAGCAAGTTTGAAATACGAATTATCGCAGGCGGTATCAGCGGCCAACTTCGCGGAAAGTGCTCAAACACGCGAAATCTCTGTATATTGAGGAAAGGTTAACGATACGCGCGGAGCGATGGCCGACCTGACCGCGCGCGCGCGCGCGAGCGTTTTTAATTTGTTTAAACAAAATGCGACATTGAGTTACCGGCCACGGTTACGTATGTACGTTCCGTCATTGAGACTATGGAATCATTCCATGGATGACGGCCTTCGTGAAAGACCTCTGTTAATTAACCTTAGTAGATAGCCGATTGAACGTCGTAATATGAGTGGAAACACGCTTATCGAAAACATCTCAAGTGTTCTCAGCTCATCCTCTATCTGCCATTTAGACGCATGTTGTACTTTTCGTCACTGTACATACGCGAGCTTATCAGCCACGCAAGCAGGCTGAGTAATGAACTTAACATCAGACGCTGAAAATTGGTCAACCGCGCGAGCGGCGAGCGTGTGCACATCAAAAGCGGCCGTAACAATCTTGCAGTTATTGCCTCCTTGTCGGATGGGCAAATATTTTCAGCGGATTTATCAAGCGCGCCGAGTCACTTCGGCGCGATGCACGAGCGGCGAGCGTCGTCAGTGACCCTTAACTCTACTTTCGATATCTCGCCGTTCCTTGAGTGAGCGTCGACTTTACGCGCGTTCCTCCCGCGAAGCACCCGTTGATACTTGCAAACTGCAAATACATGCCGCGAATGAGATATTTTCGTCTCGCGGGAATAAAGGAACTGACTCGTTGATAAAAACGACAAAAAGATGTCGGTCACCCATTTCGGTCACGCGCGAGAACGTACGAGGATGAGAAACGCGCGTTGCGATATCGCTATATAATCAATGCAATATAATCGTTATATAATAATCCTTTTGTGTGATCTCTCTCTCTCTCTCTTTCTCTCTCTCTCTCTCTCTCTGAGAGATTTTTGAGCAGAAACCGATAAAACGTGGCAATATGCCATCAGTGAACGGCACCACGCGCGTCCGCCATTTAGATATTAAATTGACGAGCGAGCAGCGTGCAAAAACGACGTCGTTCAATATCGCTAATTGTCGTCCGTCGGGTTGTCAAACTCGAGTTTCATCTTCCTAATTCTCTCGATCGAGGCGCGTGTCACGAGGCACTTGATCTCATCATGTTCGGACGACACTGACTGTTTGGATCGCTTCCACTTAAGACGCCGTTTGACACGCCCGAGGGGAAACTCAAATTACACCGGCTTCGCGCAGCAATCTTAGTCGATCGTCACGTGTGTCAGCACAATCTGTTCATTATCACATCGACGTTTGCTCAACTCGGCTCGGGTGACCAGATTCGCTACATATCATAATATATATATATATATATATATACGAGCGAGCGCATTGTGTCGGTGAACAAAAGACGAGGGTGAGAGAGTTAGGACGGCGGAGGAGGGAGGAGAGAAATCGCGTTATCGGTCGAATAAGCCGGGAAATGAGTCAGTGTCTTCTAAAATTTCGCTCGCCTCGTTGAGTGATCGGAATATTCCTTTCTCCCTCCTCCGTGATACGACATATATAGGTCCTCGCTCAAACCGAATTTATTCGCCGACAAAATCCGGCGCTCGCGAGAGTAGAGTTAAGGCGAGATTCATTGAACAATGTTAATTCCACCTCAGAGCTATGAAGAACATGAACGGCGTGAAGAATTCCATAGACCCCACCGACCCGACCGAGACCACCACTTTAAGGCCCAAGTTGGAGACCTTCGACGACATTTTGCCATACGTCGGCGACTTCGGCTGGTACCAATGTCTGCTTCTGTTGGCGTTATTCCCCTACAGCGTGGCGTACGCCGTCCTGTACTTCTCGCAGTTCTTCCTCACTCTCGTGCCGCTCGAGCATTGGTGCAGGATAGACGAACTGATGTCACCGAATTTTTCGCAGGAACAAAGGTAGGATTTTCGTCGTTATTGTCCGTCCAAGGTCTCTCGTCGACATTCGACGTCATCGATATAATTTGAAAAAAAAAATAAATAATGCCATGTTTTCGTATCTGCCGAAATTTTTTTCTCTCTTCTACATCTTCTTTTTTCTATCGATTTCTTCACGCAGGAACAAAGATAAAATTTTCGTCAATATCATTCGTGAAAAAACCAGCGTGTTTTTGTCTGTTGACAAATTTCTTGTTCTCCTCTCTGTATCTTCTTTTTCCTGTGCGCTTTTTCTTTTTCTTTCTGTTAATTCCCTCGCCTCATGGACGAACCGATCTCATGACACTTCGCGCAGGAATGAAGGTAAAACTTTTGTCGACATTTATTATTCATGAAGATTTCCTCGTGATATTGTTCGTGGAAAAAAAGAAGTCAATGTTTCTCTGTCTCGACGAATTCTTTATTTTTCTCGACGTCTGCTCTTCTCTATGCGTCCCATTCTTCGCGCTAATTACATCACTGTGTCCTCACAGGATCGAACTCGGCATACCTAAATCCCAGAATTATCCGTATTACGATCAGTGCCATCGGAAGGACCTGGATTTCTCCGCCATTCTGAGCCGCGGTGGTGACATCCGCTCGATCGAATGGAAGACAAACAAGACCGTGGATTGCAGCAGATGGGAGTACAATTTCACGCAGATCCCGTACGCCAGTATAGCGGCTGAGGTGAAGTATCCTCTAGGGTGCGCCATGTGCGCCATAAGACAATAAGACTGAAGATTAGCGGCTATTCTTCCAGACGATCGACGCAATTATCCGTAATCACGATCGCGGTCCTCCTCGGTGATAATCACAGCAATAAAGAAATCGCGTCTCACACTATCAATTCGAACCGCTGCCAATCGCGTTGTCATTTGCGCGAATATGTTTCTCATAATTATCGCTCATCGTTGAGATCGACATCAGGGACGATTTATAATCGCTACCCTTAACGTTCGTCAAGAATTCCGATGCATCGCGTGTACTCGAGAGCTTACGACTCGACGTCGACCGTGACGTTGCGTCCAGTGAGCTCTATAATACACACTGGAGTGAGTCCTCAAGGAGATAAATACAGATGGGTAGATAGATTTATCTCACCTCAGGGTAGAATCCCTTTAGGTACACAACGAGGAAAGGAAATGAACGAAATTGAAGAGAGATGAATCGCTAACATGTACAAAGGAGAATCTTAAACGCGATACGATGATAAGTGAAGAACATGAGGAACAATCGCTAGACATAAGTAAAACATCGTATGCAGTTGGAAAAGGGAACAAAGAGACGCAACATGATAAAAATGAGAAAAGTAAAGTTAAATGTATGAGAACAAGATAATATATTCCAAGGAGCACAGCCGCAAAAAAAACCAAGAAATGCGGGTCAGAGAGGGAAACTTGCCTTATCCTCGCCCCACAGCCCGGTAATTCTATGCAAAACTTGCGTTGAAACGAAGGTAACGCGAGATAGCACGTCAGTTACATCATCTGGCGATATGAGTTCTAAAGATAGAATGCCGTGACTGCGAGGGATCTTCGATAAACTTTCACACGACGATAGTAAACGATAGTAAACGATAGTATTCGTTGATAATACCTTGACGAAAAAGAAATACATACGTATAATTACATACGGATTTTATCTCTTGTTTCTTTCATCATGTTTCTTTTATCGGGACACTCCGTTTGAAACGCTGAAAAAGCGTGACTGACGATAGCAATCTGAGGGTAGCAATCCCATCTATCTGCCTCGTCGAGGGCTCACTCGGCAGGATATGACAGAGCTCACTGGCGCTGTATCCCCACGCTGATCCTGGTACCTTCGTGATTAGCTAGATTGGGTATGCGACCGGGAATATCTCATATCGACGGCACAGGCTATCTTCTTCTGCGGCTCCATCGTCGGCGGCTTCGTCTTCGGATGGATCGCCGACCACAAAGGCCGGATCCCCGCGCTGATGCTGTGCAACGCGGTCGCCCTCTTGGCCTCCATCGCGACCGCGAGCGCGCGCACCTTCTGGTCCTTCTCGCTATGCAGGTTTCTCACCGGGCTGGCTTTCGACAATTGCATCAACATACCGCTGATCATCGGTGAGACCTCTCCGGCGAATTTCGTGCGCGTGGGTGACGCTTTTCGAGATCTCCTCCGTCGTCTAGTCAATAGTCGTGCCGCGAACTTTAGTCGAGTGCGTGAATTTATTGCCGACGTGGCCGGCCGGGTTGTCAATTATGCAATCAGATGTTCCGATGTTACATGAATCTGCCGACACTTGTCCGACATGCCTAATGAAATGCCGAATTGGAAATTGGTTCGCAGTGGTCGAATACATGGCCGTGAAGAGACGAACTTTGGTCGTCAATGTCGCCTTCGGCATTTACTTCGCTCTCGGCAGCACGGTGCTACCGTGGGCCGCGTACTACGTAGCCGACTGGAAGTTCTTCGCTTATATCACCGCCGTGCCGATGATGAGCGTCTTCATCACGCCTTGGATTCTTCCCGAGAGCGCTCGGTAAATGCGCGACACACACACTCTCTCTCTCTCTCTCTCTCTCTCTCTCTCTCTCTCTCTCTCTCTCTTTCTGTCAATTTTCCCATTTCTCCCCCATTTAGCCGAGACGCCGTCGCTGTGCGCAAAATTTCGTAATTCACGGTCGAGGTAGTTGCAGCTTTCCGTCTGTTTGGTTTCGCACTTAACGCCTTCGCTTCATTCGAGGAATTCTTACCACATCGTCTATCCATCTTTATATGACTGTGTAAAATCGGCTTGGTTTGTTTATACGAAAAAGGTGTATATATATATATATATGTGTAAAATTCATGAGAGAACTTTTGGTAAAGATCAGTTTGTAGACGAGAGATCGGTGCTCGCAGAAAGTAAATACGACATTTATCAAATTCCTCAAGCGAATACCGCCGCGGTGCGGTATTGGGGATGTTGCGGGACGCAACTTGAACTTCCCACGCGCGTGTGCCCCGTAAGGTCATTTCACCGTGTCACCCGTTGTCCTGTCGTCTGTACTTTCTGCTGAACGGAACACTGTTTCACGGTTAAGATGGTTCGTCGCCAACGGCAGAATAGACAAAGTGGTGCAGAAGCTGCGGCGGATAGCGAAGGTCAACAAGAGGAGCCCGGATGCGCGCATCTACGAGATCTTCGTGGTAAGTGAGGTACCAAACACAAAGCCTCCCTCCTCCCACCCTCCCGCTGACGATCCAAAGAGACCGGAACACGAGCGCAGCGTTTAATCCACGTCCGTCTTAATCCCGTTCGCAGAGAAACTTGACCGCGTCCGATACTCACACGGAGAGCGCGACCATCTTCGATCTGTTGAGGTCACCGCGGCTAGCGAAGAACGCTATCCTACTGATCTTCATATGGTGAGTACGACCTTTGTAGTTGTCGATCTTCTTCCGTTGCGCCTGATGTGGCTTCCCCTTCGCGAAAACAACGTCCCCTTCAACGTCGCGCGATATTAATTTTAGAGAATAACGCGTTTCTGTCCCGCAAATGTAACATCTCGTCCGAAATACGACACGATCCACCTATAATACCTCTCTCTATAAGAAGCCTCGAGATCTGGCAGCTTCTCGCGCACCACGTGGTTGCCCGCAGCCCGAAGATCCGTTCAATTTACATCGCGTATTATTTTTCAAGATCGCGCAAGACATCCGGTAATTCATGCCCGCTATTTATACACAGCGCTATTTTTCAAATAAAAATTTCGCATTTTCTTCTTGGCCAAGATGATATCGTTAATTTGCTTGAGGGCTGCTCGCGAGTTAAACTTCGATCGACCAAATGAACAAAAGGATACAATTTCTTCTAATTCTCTTCTCTACCAATCTCAAGTGAATTTTATCTCAACAGAATTTCGGATTCTGAAGATCAGCTTTAAGTGTGTGAAAATTAAAGAATCCTCTTACAACAACATCAGCAACAATAATGTAAATAATGGGCGCGAAGAGCAACGGACATGCTACTTCTGCTATCATATATATGTCACGTATAAAGCTGGCACTCTCTGAGCACCGATGAAATTATAAATTTTTCGCAACGCGTTTCAGGTCTTTGACGGTGATAGCGTTTGACGGCCACATGTACTCTCTCAAGCTGATCCAAAGCTCGGTGTTCGTGTCCTTCTCTCTCGCCTGTGCGACGGAACTGCCAGCCGGGCTGTTGCTGACGTTGCTATTGGACCGTTGGGGCCGCAGATTCTGCGGATTTATCACTCTGGCCATGACTTGCCTCTTCAGCTTCGCCGAGTTGCTGCTGCAGTCGAGTGAGTGGGCGGGGACAGGCCTCTCTATATGCCTTCGAGTAATATCGAGCGCTCGTCTGCTAACGCGATCTCATGCATTTTATTGTCCAGCCGTGGCGATACTCACGATGTCGGTGCTGTCGCGATTTTGCCTCAACATGGCGGCCAACGTGGGTCTTCAGTACGCCGCCGAATTGTTGCCGACCCCGGTACGCTCGCAGGGCGTCTCGTTGATTCACATAATCGGCATAATCGCTCACTCCCTCGCGCCGTATGTCGTGGACGCGGTGAGTAAACTTCCGTACTTTGTTCTAAGGCCAATTTCACACCATCTTCGATTAACTTAATCGGCCGATTATTACCCCGTTGGAATGTTGGATCGGTCGTTTTTGTCGTCGAGCAGAATTGACTGGAATTGAGCGATTAGTGTTGACAGTTTGATCGATCGATCAAGTTAATCGAAGTGAAATTGATTCTTGATTCTTCTCGCGCGAGAAGAGGAAGCTTCGATCTCTCGTCATGCCTGAAGCCGCGCTTTTCACTTTGATCGAGCCGCTCGAAATCTTTCCAGGCCAAGATCTGGGACGGCTTGCCGATGATGATCATCATCATCGTGTCCTTCGTCGCCGCCACCCTCATATTGTTCCTGCCGGAGACGCTCGGCCGCGACCTGCCGCAGACTCTGCGCCAGGGAGAGGACTTTGGCAAGGATCAGAGTTTCTGGACGTTGCCCTGCTGCCAGAAATCCTACGTGGACCGGCATCAACATTATCGTTCACGTGAGCTGTAGTCTTTTCAATTTCATTACGGTCCCCCGCGTGCAAACAGCGTGGGCACGTTATAGCTCAAGAATTTATTAACGTCACGTCGACGCGATGAATTTATGACGTTCCGTCGTACACGTTAATGTATAACACAATTTATTCAGTGACTATACTTTTTTTATATGAATTAATAAAATTTATACATAGGAAATCCGCGGCGTAAGTCGGGGAACACTTTTCGTACTTCTCCTCTTTCCTTTTTCGCTTTTGTTCTACAACTAGAGGGATCCTCCTCGAGAATGAATACGAGAAACGGATTTCGTGAAACAGCAATAAAATGTATATTTTTTTGATTTTCCATCAGTAATTCAGTTGCTACCGGTTGCAGAGATCGCAATCGGTGCAGCGAGACTGGTCGACCACATGGTCGCCGTGTGATTCTCGATAATTTTCAAGTTTGGCAGTAAATGCGTCATAGATGAGAGACACCCCTCGCGACGCAGCCAAGGCCGCACTCTGTCTGTCGGCTTTAAATTACTTAAAATTTTCTACTTATGTAACTAATTGGTGGTGATTGCCGTCGCCGTTGGCGCATGGCAATTTCGCAACGACTCTTGATGATGCATCAAGAGAGAGAGGGACTATAATCCCTTTGTCCATGCGCACGATTCGGCTAGTCTCTGCTATATTGTTTAACAAATATCGAGATTACAAGTGCACGAGCCCCGTGTCGCTCGTATCTCGACGCGATTAATAAACTGTCCTTCGCGCCAGGGAAGAGTCCTCCGAGAAAGAGGAACGAGCAACGAACGGTCGGCAGGACGTCCGTTTGCAAGATCATGCGCGAGCACGATATAAGTGAGTAATTTACTCATTAATCGTTTCGATTAATCTAAAGCTACGCAGTTGAATAGTTTTATATCACGCTGCATCGCGCACGAGAGCTGCGAGTCGACGATCGAAGACATAAGAATATCAATATGTATTGTACGTGTGTGGGAGTATATTTGCGTGCGTGTACGTGTGTGTATGTATGTGTGTGTGTGCGTGCGTATGTATGTGTATGTCGTCAGGAAATAATCCGGAAGAAAAATAATTCTACACTCCCGAAACTGTCGCACTTGGCGATTCAACGTGCACTCTGCGCGCATTCGTGTCCATTTGAGCGTGCGCCCGGGAGAATATCTGGAAGTGCATTCTGCACTTACACCCCGTCGTCTACTTACAATTAATCCGCCTCAGTCCGATCCGCTTCGGTCACCGCACATCACACTCGCTCAACGTGTCCGTTACGTCACGAGCTTCAAGAGAAACACCTAAGATCACACACGCGGGTAACACTCGGTCGCAATATTTACAACGATTCGGCAAACTTCTCTGTCTCTCTTCCTCTTCTTTCTCTCCCTCCTTCTTTCGCTCTCTTTCTCTCTCGGCGGGTTGGTCGTCGTGATTGTATGGCCGCTATAATCTGGTGGAATCGATCGTCTGGATGCTGCCGTGGAAGGCTGTGTTCGTCATACCCTGCTCCTGCTGCCGCCTTAGTGACCTCTTCAGCTGCGGCGAGCTGTAAATTCACACGAATGACGGATAAGAATTCACGAATATTTGACCGTCGGGAGTTTATTGATTCTTTAGCCGGGATAGATTTATAACTGTCTTATTTTTATTTGCATTCGGCTGGAAAAAAAGAAATTGTCGGCGAGGACTTACGAGGATATGCAGGGTATCCACCAGAAGCTCTGGTCAATGCCAAAGTCGTTGCCTTCCTGCAGAGTTTCGGGCAAGTCTTGGTTCAAGGTCTCCGGTAATGTCAGTGTCAGGAACGCATCCACGAACGACAGCAAGCCGAGAACTATCAGCGGCAGAGACGGATGCACATCGGCCTGGAACCAGCGACACATTTTTCATTTGTTGTAACTTTCTTTTCCATTTACTGCAATTTTCACCGAGGAAAATCCACAAGTAATAGAACCGAAACGTTTGAACCGAACACGTTAAAGTATATTTTTGTTTCTTTTAGGTATCATCAGTTTCCTCTATGTATTAATATTTCTCTCGAGCAACACAACGCTGGCTCTTACTAGCCTCTACATTTGTTACTTGATTGTATACTTGACGAGCCGATTTATCTTCTATAGAAACGAAACATTGTTGACACACATTAATTATTCATTTTCCCTGCACTGTTTTTCTTTTCCTTTTGTCTTTTCTTTTCTCTTTCGTTTCCTCGAATCGTTTTCAGCGAATCTCGCTGAAAAAGATCTCCCAGGGAATACTCACCAAATAAATCACGTAGGGGCCGACTATGTGAGCGATGTAGCCAATAATGTGAATCAGCGACACTCCTTGCGCCCGTACCACGGTCGGCAACATTTCAGCCGCGTATTGGAAACCGATATTTGCGGCGACATTGACACCAAGGCGCGCCAAGATCGCCATGGTGACGGTTAATACACCTGAAATATCGTGTAAATGCAACGTACTGAAAGTACCGGTTGCGCCGGATTGGAGTTTGCTCCGATGAAACTTGAAGCTTTGACCGTAATAAAGCGCGACGGGCAAACGGCAAGCTGAATTTTTTCCGTCGACACTTTTCCTTCTTCTTCTTCTTCTATCGTTTTACATTTATCGTGACTTAAAGCTTCGACGGACAATTAGCAAAACGCTAATAGTCGACGCAACTCACCGGGAGGAGTCAAGAGCGCGATTAAGGAGAAAACGCCGCATGTGAACATCGAGGCGAAGCCCATCCATCGTCTGCCCCATCTATCGAGGAAAAGTGCCAGGAGAATCGCGGCCGGAAGCTCGGTCATGGCGGCCAAGGAGAAGGATGTGAATACATCGGGATCCAGCAACTTCATGTTCCAAACATGTCCGTCGAACACCCAGATGATCAAGAGCCTGTGAAGCGAATACATTAATTCAATTCAAACGAGAAAATATCTTGCGGAGCGTACAACATTTCGTAGGCGTTATCGTCGTTCTGCAAGATAATTATTCAGGAGAAACATTTCTGTCCATGTAAGCAGAACCTTTCGTCGCCCGGGGAGCAGGTGAAAACCCGTTTGTAAAAATAATAATGGAAAGATAAGGAAAAGAAAGATAAGATAAAAATAATGAAAAGATAACAAATAGAAATGAGACTTTCTTGTGGGAGCTTTTTTCGTCAGTCCGTAGTCCTCAACTGTCGCAGCCGAATCTTAACTGCCGAGCAGTTGAGTGCTCGGAGGGCGAGTCTTTCCGATAACATGGACGTCATTTCTCGAATTTTCGTCTGGTCGGTTGCACAAACTGAAACCAACGTCCTTACTCGACTCTTATTAGCCGACTCTTAGCGATTGAATGTCTGATAGCCTCAATGCTCAAGTTTCGTTCGATTGAATTCACTTCTCATTTCGTGATATTTACCAATAAATGATGAGAATAACGGTGATACGAGCCAGCCGTGGCAACTTGAAGAGATGCAACACGGTGTACTGATTGTACGATTGGTCCTTCTCAATCATCGCCTTGCAGCTCTTCTCGAACTCCTCGAACACCTCCGGCTTCACCTCCTTGCCGTTGACCTTGGCGAATTTCTTCAGCATGTCGATCGCCTTGTCTATTTTGCCGTTTATAATGTACCATCTGTGAACGATATTCCCAAAGGGATTCATTAGCACTGAGTGCACTTCAACGAAGTGTTCGATGATGACCAGCGTCGTAGAGGGTGAGAAAGCAATTACCGTGCACTTTCCGGAACAATCCATGGTCCCAGGAAGGCGACGATCATCGGGAATGCGGTAACGACGCTTAAGATTCTCCAGTCAGCGAGCCAATACGCAATCCACGGTAGAATACTGGCGGCGATGGCAAAGTAAATTCCGAAGGACATGTTCGCCACCAAAGTTCTATACTTTGGGCCGACATACTCGATCACTGCGACAAGAAAAGTATGACGGCGTTATTCGCAGTAATTTCTGCAGGATCGAGATTCTACCGCAGTATGTGTCAGACTTAGGAAGAGTAACTCATTGCTCGTAACTCTTTGCAAGTTACTTTTTTCTTCTTTTCAGTAACAACAACTTGGTGACGATTAGATTTTCATCGGTAATGAAAATCCGATACCTACCTGCGCCTATCCTCAAGGGGCTGCTTCGTTAAGACAGAAAATTCGTCTCAGTCTCTGATAATTATCCTCGCTTTATACATTTATTCTCACGGTAATACATACCTATAATGAAGAGAACGTTGAAGCAGTTGTCGAAAGACGAGCCGACAATCAGCCTCGCGATGCAGAAGGACCAGAAGCTGTTGCAGAAGGCGGTCGCGATCGAAGCGAAGAATCCCACGGCGTTGCAGGAGACCAACGCCGGTATTCTGCCATAATGGTCGGCTATGTAGCCGAATATGAAGCCGCCGATGATGCTGCCGACGAAGAAGGCCGACTGGGCCGCGGAGCCGAGGAAGGTCTTGTCGCAGACCCATTCGAGCTGACAAAATCGCACACGTTATCGCAGTCGCTCGTGATAAAGACTATTTCGCATATAATTAAGATATTTCTGGTTTTAACCCGTTGGGTTAAAACAAATAAAAATTAATTAATCGCTATTAATAGCTTCGCCGTCATCGCTTTTTCTCCGACATCTTCGTAAAGGTCGAGTTCTGTGCTTCGGTATTCGAGATTCTGCGAGAGAAGTTATGCATTTTAAAGCCGGTCCCGGTGTATTTTGTAAGGAGAAGAACAAAGGAGACTGTGACACGTGCGAGCACTCTCTTCGTATTTCAACAAGCGATGATCAACAAATTTATCAAACGATTAACTCCGTCGTCCGATAGGATCTGAGGACTCGTGTCAGAAAATAGCACCAAGCGAGAGTAAAAGTATTGCTTGCTAGAAACAACATTCTGCACGCAAAACCCGAGAGATTTAGCACGTGTACCAAACGCTTAGACCTTTCCCGAAGCTTCTTCTCGATCAGAAATGTTGATAAGCAGCGACAAGTCCACAGACACTTCGAGCATGCTTGAATCGCACCTGGACACACGTTCTCAGCGATTACACACGTTTCATTCCACTACGCTAATTGCGTAGTAAATTAAATGCGTTAGTTTCATATATTCAGACTGAAGGCAAACATCGAGCACGTCGAGAGCGCTTTCGGCTTTCGGCCAATCTGTATTCTCTTCTGCAACCTTTTGTCATTAGAGAAGTCTTCAGGCAGGTCGAAAACGCGTTTGGTAGATATGTGTACATGTGTCAGTTTCGCCGGGTTCGCGTGTAAAGAATAATAATGTTTACCAATAACATTTGCAACGTAATTGCGTTACTTTCGTTCAGTCGACTCCGCCGACTCCGTCGTCGACACAAGGATGCAAGGACTTGCTATATACTCGCGAGAAGATAAGCGTTCTCATTAAGCGCACATGATGGAGCTACCTACCTCGGCAGCGATGGAGGCGTACGGTATCATGGTGTGATTGAAGGTCCAGCCTTGCTTGCACTTTACCGTCGGCCACGATAGATTCGCCTTCCTGACACCCTGCTCGAGCAGTTCGGTGTAATTCACGTCGTACATGTAGCATCTTGAGAACGGCGTAGCGCTTTCCAGCTGCAGTTCCTCCTTGGTTGCCGGCGGTATCGCTATCGAGATTCTGCGGACATGAATGCGACGACAATGCCCGATACGTCTAATTTCCCGGCGTCGCGTGGTCGCGTCGCGATTTTACAATCGCGCCGATAAAAGGCGTGCACGCGCGCGAAGAAAGAAAAAGGGAAGGAAAAAGACTGGCCGTTAAACCTGCGTCGTGTCGCATTGCGATTATGTCGGGTGGCTCATATTATGCGCATCTTGCACCTGCGGCAGGATGAGCGAGCGAATTTTTCGCAGCGTCCGTTCGCACGAGTGGGTACGATGTAATCCCGCGCGTGGACACGTTTTCCAGGACCTTCGCGCCAGGACACAACGCTCGGAATGGGAATTGGCATGTTTGTCGTCCGACTATCGTGCCAAGTGGTAAGCCCGTTCTCTTATATCCAAACACGAGTTCTATATCTAGAATTGTAGACTTGCGTACACAAACTACGCCTTCTTATAGGCTCGAAGACATGAAGGGAAAATATTTTTTAGGGAGATTCCAGAGAGAAGAGATTTGAAGGTACAAAAGAGAGATAGCTGCATTCCTTCCCGAGCTTGCTATCTTCGCCTAGCATTCTCCAACAGGAATGAAGTTGGTGGAAGGTCGAATTCTTGAAGCACAGACCGTTCCTCCCGGATATAGCCTTGCAAACTCTTATGAAGTCTATGGTCGGTGTCTATGTTCAGAACCGGCGTGATGGCCTCAACATTTCACGCGAATACTAGAATGTCTTTTAATTACGCGACACGATTTATTTTAGTGTCCAGAAGAGAACGATTGGGAAATTTCGCGCTTTTCCTTCGCCGATAACATCAAATAGAAAATCGTGTCCGATAAAATAAGAATTCGAAAATGATGAGCGGGAAAGATATTGGGAGAACTTGGAAATTTTCCACTTAGAATCACGTAATTAACGTCATTATACTTCTAAGATTTCGTTAGACTTTGGAAAATCGAACTGGGTTCCAGTCGGAGAAACTTTCTACGCGGGATCGCTTTTCCGGCTCATTTGTATTCGATGCAACAGCGAGATCTTCCTTCGATTCTTGCCGACGGCGGAGATGGCCGTCCGGAATTGCGGGCAATTTTAGCGCATCGCATCGCCGAATAATCTCGCGGCTCGCGTGAGAGGAGGCGTCGTAAAAAATCCGCTCTTCCAGGCGATCGCTCGGCGAAGAGAAGGAGGACGACTGTATCGCTGGCTCGGGGAGCCCTGCTTCTGGAATCCCTTCGAGGTCGACGGGCAAACAGGTTTTCCGTGTAACCTGAGACACGGAGAAATCAACGATTGACTGATCTGAATCACGCGGCGGCCGCACGACGGCGGATTTTCCGCGTGATGCCCGGTATGACTGATCCGTGCGACACGCTCCGTTGACAACGTCGGCCGGCTCGGTTTTACTCCGATTTCTCGTCATACGTGAATATAAGAAGAGTGGTGATAAGAAATGGAAAGGCGCGAGAATATAAGAAGAGACCGCGTCCCGTCGCGTCGCGTCGCGTCGGCTCGCGTGAGAAACCGACGGCCGCGCCGGGAAACGCCGAGCGACCAAATGATCGGCGTTGAAGGAGCTGAAACTTCACCTCTCGCGGGTGTATTTCCTCTCCTCTCGATCGACGCGCGCGTTACGTCACGCGCAAAAAATGCAATTACATCCTTGCAGTCTGGCGCAGAAAATGTACGAGAAACGCATAATCGTGCAGCCGACAGAAAAGCTTATTTTCTTGCGAAACGAGAACGAAATTATGCGTTCGACAGGAAAAAAAATCCTAATCATTGTCTTGTATAATACAAAAAAGCATTAACTGAGCCATTCAAATGCGCGTCAGTATGCGATAAGATATTATTACCGGAAATGCACGTGTAAAATTACCACCGGGAGCATACGTGACTCTGACGGTTGATATACTTTACGTGACCGTGACTTTTCATCGGTTTATAAAACGCGTTGGAAATTTAACTGCTGGACAGAAGAAACAAACAAGCCGCGATAAAAAAGTCGACAACGAGCGAGAAACTCCGCGTCGGCCCCGTCGAGAATCTTCGACTCGTGTATCCGTACATGCATTGTTCGCGATGAGCAAAGAAGACGAATGAGCAAGCAGCCGTTCGAAAAATCCACGCGCGAGGAAGAACGCGAGAATTCGGGACACCCAGTATATGTGCAAAAAATCCGGCAGGCATAGGGGCGAGTTTAAATATAGGCCGGCCGAACCGTGGCTCTCGGTCTCGGTCAGCCGGGAACCTTGAACTGTCGTTATGAATTTAAGGCGAAAGGGAGTTCCGTCTCGTCGCGTCCTGAATTCCCTTTCATCCTCGGACTTTCACGTCGGGCCGATTGCCGAACCTCGCCTACTTCGCCATCCTCGCGCGTGTCAGCGGTCATTTCCGCACGTCTCTGCGGAAGTCCGCGAGATCGCCAGTCCCGCTCCGAAATCTTTCCCTCTTTCTTTCCGAAAGTCTGCGCTTTACTCGGAGATGCGCGAAGAGCGCAACGCTGGCATGCTTATCGGCCTGATAACGATCACTTAATCAATAAATCGCCACGTAAAGAGGGGGCGACTTCATCATCACTCACTGCTCGTAGTCGGTGAGATTCCAATGCTCCAGCTCCGGCACGGTGCACCAGTGCTCGGCGGGGACGAGGGTGATGAAGAACTGCGCGAAGTACAGGAAAGCGTAGACGAAGGTGAACGGCAGCAGTAGGAAGAACAGGAACCATTGGTACCTGCTAGCTTCGCCGACGTACGGCAGGACGTCGTCGAAGTTCTCGATCTTCTTCGTCTTGCCCTCCTCGACCTTCGTGGATTCGACCATGGCTGTCATTGTCGCGATGTCTGGAACACGAACGGGAATTCTCATCTCGCGCGTCGCCACGAAAAGGTTCACGTGAATGAGGAAGATCTCCGGCCGGCATTTACACAAAGAAGCGGTCTCGTCGGCGCTGAACGTGACGGTACGATAACGGCACGCGGGAACAAAGCTGAAGATGCATAATGCGACGCCGGAGAACACCGGCTCTGCATTCTTCCGATAATAAGCCGAGCGAATCCGCGGTTACTCGCGCAAGCGATCGAACGACGAAAGAACGAGCAGCAGAGGCGCGGCGATTACGATGTCTTCGACGGCGAAGCGACCTGGCGTCGCGATTAGCGAGCCGGTCGAGTCAAAATGTATTCGTTACAATGAAAAGTTGTCGTATAAAAATATCGTTGGAATGCCGAGGAGACGAGCGAAGGCGACGAGCAGCTCGAGAGAGGAGGAATTCGCGCAGCTTCACACTTAGCTCCGCAAATATGAGCAGTATAATAATGAGGCAGGCGCATTATATCGACGTTACATACAAAAAATTGGTATCTTTTTTCCCTTTCTCTCTCTCTCTCTCTCTCTCTCTCTGCCCGCTCTCGTCAGCCGCTCCGGTCGCAATTTGGCAGCAATTTCGCGCGCTGCTTCCGAAATGACGAATGCACCATTCGGCTGTCGGCGACGAGTCCGGAGAGCGTTTTCGCGCGCGAGCTTTCAGACGCGAGTAACCGCGAGAAGTGCAACGACGCGGATTATGCGTTCGCGTCGCATACGCTAAATGAGGAATTGTAACAGCTGACGGGCGTGGAAAATTTACGAGATCTCCACGAATGCCGTCGCGTCGGCGCGAGGGCGCGTGAGAGCGCGATAATTGCACGCGCGCCGATATTGCTGCCGATAATATACGAGGACAATTAAGCGTTTAATAAAAATATTAGCGCTGACAACGGCGTGAGCTATTTGCTAGAACCGATGTACGTGCGGCGCCAGGAGAGGATTAATCTTAATGACGACGCGGTTCAAGTCGCGTTGCGAAATAGACCAACAACAAAAATGCAGTGGCGGCGCAACCGCAAAAACGATGCAGCCTTGTTAGCGTGCGGCGCGTGAAGCTAGATTTCGTACTGATCCTTGAATACACGGTTCGGCTCTCGGACGGTACTCGCAACAATAACGATGCCGTGGTGCACAATTGATCCTTCGGACCGTCGTCCGCGGCGGCCCAGTTCGCCGCTGCGCGTTTGCGCCGCTATTGCTACCTGCGGGCTTCCCTAATGCGACGTGAAAAGCGAGACACGAATGATGTCGAGCAAATAAGCATTCGACGTTCACAATACGACGTTTACGAATCGTTAATGAGACAGATTATCTTTAGCAATTAATATTCCTCGGTTGACGCGTTCCAATTGCCGCTCGCGCTGGCTATTACCTCGTGTTGTCGATTTTTAATATTTTACTTCCTTCCCGCCTCCTCGCTAATTGTCTTATTAATGCCCTCTTGCAACCGCCGCTTTTTGCAATCTACCAACCGTAAATTTCGTAGTGTGACGTTCCTTTTTCCACACGGCAAAAAGAAACGTCGCATGGCAATATGAGCGTGAAGCATGTCGACGCTAATGAAATAATCGGAAGCGAGCGACAAGAGCAACAGGTTTGGTAGGTGCGGGGAAAGAGAATCCCCTTGTGAACCCCCTTTCCTCGACTGCTCGGTCGTTCGACTACGTTGCGTTGAAAAACCGACGCGAATCTCGCCGTGAGCGACGTAAACACGGAGCAGCCGGCGCGTGTCGACGAAAAATGATACCCCGGCAAATCGAGCGGGACACGTCGGCGAAAAATCCAAGCGAATCTTTACCTGTAGAGAAGGCTCTCTCGCACAAAGGACGACGCGCCGCAGGATCAGCGCACGCTGTGTGGCCACGCAGCTACGAGATTTATTAATCCACAGGACTCGGCAGACTCACACTTTACGGCAAGCGAGGGGAAAGGACAGCCGAACGAAAATACGAAAAAAGGATCCCGAACCGGACTTGCGCGGCTTTCGAATCGATCGCGCTCGCACGTGACTCTCTCTCTCTCTCGCGCTGGAGATCGCGCTCCTGCGCACGTGGTGGCTCCTGCGCGTGGACGTCGAGAAAATCTCGCTCGGTGCCTCCCTTGACTCTCGTTCGCGTGCGACTCGTGTTCTCCGCCGGTTTTTCGGACGATCACGCACTACATCGTCGTTTTGAGAGGGCGCGTGTAGACTGTCGACGGTGCGGCCGTTTGGTGGGGCTTTATAGCCTTCCACGACACGAAACTGTTCTTCCCCACCTCGATAGAGCCGGGATCCGATAAACGCGAACGGCCGGAGGGCCCGTCATCGTCGGCGGCGGCGGCGGCGGCGGCGGCAGCGGCGGCAGTGAATCGCGGGCCCATGACGTCACTGGAGAACGCCAGCGTCTCTCCGGGGGTTTTCTCGAGTCAACACGCACGCGACGAAGCTGCCGTTCGATCTTTCCTGCGATCGCTTTCCGCGGACGTCATCGAACACGCGCGAACGTGATTTCCTCCTTCTCCGTCGCGGCTCGACATTTCGCGGCTGCCGCGCGCAGATGAGTGTACAGGTGCGCAGGTGCGCAGGTAAGACAGGCGGCAGGTCGTCGAGACCGGCGGAAGACTTGGGAAAGGGTGCGTGTATGCGTCAATCACCGAGTATTTTCCTGAGAAAGTCCTGAGAGAGAGGGGAGGGGGGAATCTATCACGATAGCTGGGAGAATCAAAGACTGATACTCCCGACGACGTCGACGTCAGAGAAAATCGAGATGCGAGATTAGAGTGATGGAAATGCATTGCTCGCACGCACGCACGCACGCACGCACGCACGTACTCGCGGACTCGTTGCCTCGTTTCTGAAGGAAATCGGGAAAATCCTTTCTTCGCCTTCGGCGATTTCTCGCGTCGCTCGATCGAACGCTGTGCTATTGAGCAAATAGTCCAACGACTTTAAAGGCGTCCGTCTCGCGCCACACGTGTGCGACGCATCGATTTTTACGAGAGACTCGCGCGATTGTGATAATTTCTTTATGTATGCACGCGAATTTTTTTATGCGAACAAACGTGGGATATCCATCTTCGAGTATTACATAAAAAAAAAAAAGAAAAAAAAGTAGTAGAACAAAATAATACGTAATAGACGAATTTCCAGATGAGCGATAAAAGCGAACGTATCAATAGGAATATTAATCTTGATCTGCATCGAAGAGAAACATAGAGGAACGACGTTTGTACAGATGTCTCAGCAAGATTTCAGTATCTCGCTCGACAAACATCGAAGGATCACACGCGACTGGAAACAGTGATGAGTATCGTTTCCATCTTCTCGGATATCCCGAATTTCACTTGATTTAACCACAATCTGACTTTAATCAACTTGGCTCTAATCAATTTGACTTTATTTATATCCTGCTATAATTTCACTTTAATTCCATTACAATTTCACTTCCACAATTTGACTTTCAATTTTTATTTGATCTGATTTGGACTTTACATTGACTACAATTCGACTTGCATCCGGCTTTAATCTCTAATACTAACTGCAATTTAATTCGTCTAGCAGAATACATAAGGAATTAATCGCAAAGTTAACAATCCAATCTTCAGGATCTTTAAGAGATTCTTCGGAAACTTCTGGGAACTTCGGTAACTCAATCAACTTCCGTTACCAGCATCGCTTATGCGTGTGACCATGATACTTTTATTTCTATATTTACACACACACACACAAACGAAATCTGTTTTATAGCGTTATATAAAAAAAAATACAAAATGTTCCGCGAGATAAACCGTGTAAGTGAGTCGTTGTAGCGAACGTAGTAAATTGACAAACTCAAACATGCCAGAAATACTTTTTTTATTTGAACGAACATTCTCGATATCACGAATGATCGATGTGTATTCGCAAGGTTGTGTGCGCAGGCAGTTTTCGCTGGAACGCATATTTTGTAAATTTCATTTTGACGGTAAGCAAGGTAAAGATATTATCGGCTCAAACAGACAGGGGATGACATTCATTTCCAAGTGAGAAATTTCCAATATGTGTTTTGTTTTAACATGTCTTACAGAGATAACTTGTTTCGAAGTACCGAGTAGCAATATGAAAATCACCGAGTCTAGTAAGGAGAATAAGATAAGATACAATCGTGCCACAAATAGTCACGAAGAAATATTAAACAATTTATTTGAGTTACAGGAGCGAGAAAAAGAGGAAGAAAGAAGGGGGAGGGGGGACGAAGCAGAAGGAAGAGACTCGTCACTCGCGAAGTAAATCCGCGATGAATTTGCACCCAGCGCGTTTATTAGCAGCCGTGCGTGTACAGACCGCGTGTGTGTGTGTGTGTGTGTGTTCGTGTTCTAATAAAAATATAAAACAATTTATAAACACAGATGATGTCAAAATCAGAGAGTTTGCGTCACTCGAGTGAATCGTGCTGAATGACGTGTAATCGAGCTCGACACCAACCGCATCGAGACATGCAAATTTGAACGATCTCGCAGTCGAGGATCGGTTCGTGAAAGCGATTTTGCATAATAACAACGTGAGAAATACGCGAAATTCCGTTAATAAGAATTATAGTTCGCCGTCATTAAGCAATCGATCCTCTTCCTCCTCGTCGTCGCGCCAACAACAAATTTTCCTTGTCTACTAATTGCTTCGCTTTGCATTTGGCCGTTAATGTTCTTGCGTGTGTTAATATCCGCGCTTATATATTTTCCGAAGCAATTTCGCTTTAGTTTCAGACGAAACAACCGCCGATAATTGTTTTCAGATAAGCAGAAATTACACGACCAAAATATCAGCTCGACGGAAAACGGTCAACTCGGATATACGAAGGTAGTCCCAGAAGTAACTGGCCTGACGTATAGATAGCGGTTGTTGTTTGTTGTTTGAGAAGAATGACTATGGTAGAAAGTACCAACCTTATAAAGCTTAAGTTTGAAGACGCTATACGTTGTTTAGTATTTGCTTGGCAGCCATCAATAGTGAACGCTCTCAGTGAATTTGTAAACATGAAAAAAATTGGTCATCGTTATGTGATACAATACTTTCATTTGGAAGGCCTCAGTCCAACCAATACAATATCAAACAATATCAATCAACGTTATCTAGGGTTATCAGGGTTTTTTGATTACCTCTTAACGTCAGCTACCTGACGCTCCACGCTCATGACATTCTCCTCTCCCTAGATAACGTTAAGAGGTAATCAAAAAACAATATCAAAGCGGAGCTAGATTCTACTCTGGGGAAGTCTGCTCCTTCATTTACAACAGTAAAATATTGAGTGGCAGAGTTTAAACGAGGCCGTACGAGCTGCCAAGACGAACATCGCAGTGGTCGACCAAATGAGGTGACCACGTCAGAAACGGTGAAGAAAATCCACAAAATGGTATTGGATGACCGTGCGACTGAGAGTGCGCGAGTTAGCAGACATGGTAGGCGTTTCAAAAAGTGCTGTACATCGCATATTGACTGAAAATTTGGACATGAGAAAGCTGTGCGCAAGATTGCAAGGGTGCCGCGATTGGAAGAAAAACAGCGTCGTGAGGATGTTTCAATCGAGTGTTTGGCGAAGTTTCGCAGCAATAAAGCCGAGTTTTTGCGTCGATTCATAACCATGGATGAAACATGGGTCCATCACTTCACACCTGAGACGAAGGAACAGTCAAAACAATGGACACCAAGGTGGCTTGATGGCTATTTTGAGGAGCCCGACGATTCCCACTATAAACAGGGTATCGAAGCTATTGAACATCGCTGGGAAAAGTGTATTGAGCTAAAAGGAAACTATGTAGAGAAATAAAGATATTTTTTCCCAAATTTTTTGTGTTTTCTTTGTTAGGTCCGGTACTTCTGGGACTACCCTCGTACGCGCAGCAGGCGACAGGTAGCGCTTTAATTTTTCACGGGACGTATCTTCCGATACGTCACGCGTATTCGGCCGTGCTCGAGAGACGACGAAGACGACGACCTTGATCGGCAAAACATGCGTAGGGAAATCCCAAGACCCGATATAGAATGCCGGTTCGGAGAAGATATCGCAGAGGAACGTCGTCGATAGAGCCTCAAAAGATACGACTGAACGGGCAGAACCGGTTGACGGACGCGTGTGATAGTGGACGAGCGGCTTCGCGGGGTGAACGCGGAGGAATTACCTACGCATCGAATTTGTGGTATTTTCAGGAAAACGAGCAAGATTCGCAAAGAGAGAGGCGAGGCGAGCAGCTCTCGCGCCGACTTGCCGAGCGACGTTCAACGCGGCCGTCTAAATACCGGTCGACGGCGAACAGCGCGCTCTGCTTCCGCATAAAAATCGCCTATCACAGACAAATCGATTATATCGGCCGGCGGCGTTACGTAAGTGACGACGACAACACGCCATTTCAATCGCGGCTGCTGCCGCGCGAGCGACACGATTCCGACACGCCGACGAAAATTAAATGAATTCGGCGCCGCCGGGACGAAATAACAGCTGTGCCTAAAACTAATTGGATCGACCCGGCCGATATCAATTGTAGCGAGCTACGATCCGAACGATCGGAGCCGAAGAATACGCCGCGGTGTGTATGCGAGCCCCACGTGCTCCGCTGCAACTCGTCCTTGCGTCTTGCGAAGCAATTGCAATAATTGCGTAAAGTGCCCGGACCTTAACGAGCCACTCTCGCGAGAGAAGACGACACGCGAAACGACTTAACGTTTCAGCAGTCGCGGAATTACGGGCGTGTATCGAAAGCGTGTCAAAATCCGCGTCTTTCGGTTCCAAGTAAGCGAACACAGAGAACGGTGCAAGCCGTCGCAAACGCCCGACGGAAAGGCGATTTTTTCAGTCCCACGGCACGACTCGTGCTAATACCGTTTTTTTAGTACCGTTAATATTTTGTCGCGCGCGCGGTCATTAGACCGTGGATCGTGATTGGAAATTACTGGGTTGTGCGATGAATAATTTGAGAATTTTCCGAGGTGAGATGAAGCGATCGGCACTGTTATGTTGTGATTGTGCTATAAAACGATACATACCCGCCGTTTCTCGCACGCATCATGTCATGAAAGTATAACGACGTGAATGTATAATCGCTACATCATACTTGAAAAATCCGATAATCCGCTTGTTGCGCAATCCAATGCATTAAAGGCACATTACTCGTCGCGGTAATATTATCCAAGCGCGTTAGTGCCGCTGGTCGAACAATCATTAAACTACGAATTCGAGATTATTGGGCAGTGCAATAAATAATTAGAGATTTTTCCCTGGCAAGATGAAACCATTGCATCTTTATGTTGAGATAATTTGGACGCGACGACCGCGTCTGATCCACAATCTTCCGCCATCTCTCGCCCGCGTTATTTGAAGAAAGAATTGTGACGGTTATAAAAAAAATACGAAATTTCATTATACTTGGGAAGTCCGAAATCTCGCTCGCTGTATATATACGATCCGACGTATTAAAAATACATTATTTGACATAACGACACTGTCCAAGCGCGCTCGCCGATGAATCCAGCCGATGAATCCATCGCGAGCGGACTTGGAAGAAATCTCTTCTCACGCAGCGAGCGCTAAACACTCCTAGATGATTATCGGACGTGTACAAAGCGCATTTTTTTACTCTCTAATTGATTATTAAGTACATTAAATTAGATTATACGCGATTGTTACGCGATGAATTGAATAGCAGCATGCATCATACGTGCAGTAATCGTTTCCCGGAGAGACACCGCCGCGCCGCGAGAAATGCGCTCGCGGGCTTCCGCGAGCTTCTGAATCCTTACAGACGCAAGGCCGCGCGAGAATGCGATCGTGATCGCGCCAGCTACTCGCCCGGATCGGTTTAATTCAAGTGCGTCGAGACGTGTGGGTGTTACAACGACACGGTCGTATGTAAGAGCGCAAAGCCTGTGCGTTCTCCGGTAACTCCTCCTATTTATTTATCTAATCGCGCAAAGTTTTGAATTCCGCGCATCTGACGAAGGTGGATGCAAGTGTGTATGTTGCGTCACATACACACATGCGCGCACGTACGCACGCACACGTTTACGTGCTACGTAATAAGAGAGGACAGACGCCCGTCAAAGTAAGAAAAGGTCGTCGTTCCACGAATAGCTTGCGTACGACGCGCGTAAATATATGCTATTTAACATACAGATAAATCAAGAGATAATGATAAGCCATCTTAGGCTTTATCGCCTCTTTTTCCTAGCGCTATTAATTCGAAGCTTCCAGCGAAAGAAATTCGCTTCGTCGCGCTGACTACCTTCACCGTCTCGATCGACTGTCTTGAAAAGTGGGAGATAATGAAATATGTCCTAAATTAAGAAAACAAGAAAAGAGCTGCAGAAGTTGCCAAGATACTTTCCACCGATAGAGCGAAGCTAGTCCCATATAATGAAAGCCGCGTTTTCCTCGTCTTATTAGGTGTGCACTGCAAACTCGAGTGTGTTATTTTGACGCGTATAAGCTGAAGTTTCCTTTACGCGTATCTTGTTGTCTTAAATCACGTCGTTTAACGCGTTTAAACGCGTTAAGCGATATCGAAATGCATCAAATGACGTAATTTCAGACGATAAGAAACGCGTGAAGAAAGTTTCAGCTTATACGTGTCAAAATAACACACTCGGGTTTGCAGTGTGAACAGCGGTTTTTCTTTCTTTCTTTTTCCCGCATTTGCCTTCAAAGACCCTGCTGGCTTGATTGAGGAACTGTTAGCGGTAGAAAAAATTATCTTTGCGGCGGGCGCTTTGGTTCTTCCTTCGGCGCTTCGAAGAGCATTTTCGTCTGTTATCATCGGATTAATTGATATGCGCAAACAAATTTCGCGCTTCCGCGAGGTAATGCCGCAAGAGAGAGAGAGAGAGAGAGAGAGAGAGAAAGAGTTCCAGCTTCCGTAAAAATATTAAGATATATTGATGATAAAAAATCGGATCAAGGTTAATTATAATATAATCGTCTGTATGTATAAGGTCCTCTCTCGACAATTCATTTTCTTATTCCGTTGATATTACATATCCGAGTAAATACTTTATCCGTTCATCGCCAAATGTATTCACGTATACTGTGTGGCGTGCAATTAAATTCTAATACGCTCCTACGTGCTGAGCGTATTCCGTATTTCACGTGCTGTTGATAACTTTTAACATCTCATGCTCACTCGCATCATCTCCCCATTATTATCATCGATACGACGTTCAGTGAATGAATCTGCCTACTTAATTTACGACAACCTAATGTAGCTGTATTTGTTTGTGAATTCGTTCCATGATAACATCTTCGGCTCAATCCGCCAGGAATAAAGCAATTAACAACCAGACGAGCTAGTCATAATTCATCGGCGAATCTAGATAGCAACAATATGGAGAAAGATTTCCGCGGTAATGCGCTAACGCGATCAATTTCACCCGGCTCTACTAAAAAGATTTCATTTCCACGGAAATGACGTGCGGCAGCCTCTAATTAACGAAGCGCAGGAATACTAATTTATATAACAAAGCGCCACGTACAGTCCGTCTCTCGCCAGAGGCCGGAAAAGACGTTCGGCACGTTTCTTTCGATACACGAATTAACGACGTCACTGTGGCAAATCGGCGCGCAAAACCGCAACGACGCAAATCTCATCGGATGTACTCTTTTCTTATATCAAGCGTAATTTTAAAAAATTCGAGATTCCCGAATAAGAAAATTCTCGACTAGAGAAGAACCCCTGCGCATTCGAGAGATTGGAAGAACTGAGAGAGAGAGAGAGAGAGAGAGAGAGAAAGAGAGAATCTCAAGAGCGCAAAATCAACATTATGGCGGCGACTGTTTTTAGGAGGCTCGAAATCACCCCAGCTCGATCATTATGATCCACTGTAGCGCTAGCCGCACAAGTTACAGCATGAGTCGTCGGCTGTTGCCGACGCAAAAAGCAGCGCAAGAAATCAGGAATAGTAGCGCGGGCGGCGGTATACGTTGACGATTAAATTCAATGCCAGCGGTCACGCGTACGGATCGATCGGAACAAAGGCACGCGATCCTTTATGGGGACCTTTTTTGCCGAAAGTAGGAAACGTATCGCAGCCTCCGCGCTCTTGCCCGCGCGCGAAAAGAGCGCCTTTATAAACGCACACGCTTTATGTAATCGTGGCGTTCGCGGAAAAACGAATATTCCCGGCACGGCGAGCATTTCCACCGTCGCGGAGCGTTCCTTAATCCGCCGCTCGGCGAGCGGGGGATACGTTTCCTGCACAACGATAAATTGTGCACATTGTAATGTGATACTGTAACATGCTCCACAACATTGTCGACGATCCAGCCATTGTAGCAGCGATTAGATGTTGTACCTGCGGTTGATGATCTAATCGCTGGAATCTAATCGAAGATAATCAGGAAATTTATTCCAATTACTTGCATAATTTGCTTATAATTGCTTATCGCCTCGACGGAAGTTTCAAGAAAATTTTCTAATTCGGCGTGGTTAATTATTCAGCACTCTATTTTAATCAACATGAGAAATATTTCATTGTATTTGATTGCCAAGCATTACAGCAGTTTTTCTATTCAAGTTTCTTCTTGGCGTTTATCACGCTATTGCGGATTACTGAATGACGAAAGTAAGGTATTCCCGCGTATCGCGTATACATGTGTTTGCAGTTATGCAGGATATATTTAGGGTATATGACGGGACAGATGTTACTTTCGAGATTATCTCAAGGGCGTATTCCACAGGCTAATTGCCGTCGCTCGAGCTCGGCAGCCCTTCATCCCAGATCGATATTCGCGAGGATTATTTTCTTTATTTTTAGCCTGCCAGCCTGCCGCGTTCTACGTGACCTAATCTAATCCGCACTCCTACGTCCGCTCCTTTAGGAAGTCCTTGAAAATGTCAATGCGGTCTCGCTCGGGTGGTTCAGTCGATAGCACGTAGAACCCGCTCCGTTCGGAAAAAAACAGGATCGATTGTTCCATCGCGTAGAATCGCTGAGAATCGATGCATATGTATCGAGGTTGTTCTCACGGTGTCATCACGGCTGTATCTTCTTTCTCTTTAATATCCAGGAAATCCGTACGAGATTCATACATACAAATATACACACACGCGCATGCACGAACACACGTATACACTTTTCCGTAACGACAAATGATACGAGCGCGATATTTCACGTCGCTGCGTCTCCCGTGAAGAGAGAGAGAGAGAGAGAGAGAGAGAGAGAGAGAGAGAGAGAGAGAGAGAGAGAGACAGAGAGAGACACGTCTCTCTCGAGGCGTGCTAAATCGCTTGTTATTCCCCAGCAGTTATCTCCGATCGCTGATTAACGCTTTCAACGGCCGCAGCTTTACGTTTCGCCAGAGCGCTCATTACACCGTACGACACATCGCATTTCCCGACGCGATCGCGTAGAAATAATCATCGGGCCGGAAAGTCAAAGCGAGAGATACACACACGGCACGACGTTCCGTGCGCCCGCCGAAAAACATCCTCGGCTATCGACGTGTCGTCCTGACGTAGTCTGTTCGCCTTAAGCCCGTGTCACACTACGGATTGAAGATCAAGGATTGCGGATTGAAGATTGAAATTTGATCAATCGGAATAAAGCGAATCAAAACCGAAGTTCGTTGATTTGTCGAAATCTAATCTTCAATCCGCAATCCTTGATTTTCAATCCGTAGTGTGACACGGGCTTTACACGTCGTCACTCCGACGTCGCGAGCCCGTCGACGGGTCCATCTTATCGTCGGCTTCCCCGCGAATCTCTCGGCGATTTCGTGCCATGGCATTCAAATGAATTCAGATACATCATCAATAATTCATTAAGCGGTTTGTCAAGGACAGGAATCATGGAAGCATGATTCACAGCGTCGCGAGGATCGTCGCCGTGAAGGCGTCGGAGACGAGGGGGAGGGCGGTGCATTTAGGTAAACATCCGATCGATACTTCTTACGCGTGCCTGCCCACCTCTTGCGAAAACTCCCTACAAAGAAGCTCCTTCCGTGATGAACGACAGATTCACCCCCTGAGGAGCCGTGAGGGCGAGCTCCGTCGAGCGTTAGTCCGCGACCCTAAGCCGCTCGACGAGCCGCGCAAGATGACGCGTCCGGAAGGAACCTCTGACGCTCTGACGAGCGACACGCGGGCTTTTACGTAACGCGCTAGTTCCGAATGCAGTCATTAGTCCATCCGGAGCGTTAAGCCGGATTCCCTATGTCTCTTGATCCTCCGTCAATCCCCCTTTTTTATAAATGAGACATGGCGGATGTTCCAATAGAAAAGCGTAGGAGAATGTTTCGATTGGGAGAGATTGATGGACTCTTGTCCGTCGTCACTTGGGCGAATAGGTAGGTAGATAGGTAGATAGATTTATTCAACCCTGGCATAGAAATCCTTCCGAGCACATAATATCAAGATAAAAAATGCGAGATATAATGGGGCTAGATGATATGACGCTATGACGGAGGTGTAAGAGGTACGAGACAACGAGCGAAATAGTCGGGAGAGAAAGCTACGTAGGCAGAAAATTTGTCTTCAAACAAAAGGCGAGTAAATGAAAGTAAATAAAAGTGAATGGTCGAGTGAAAAAAGTGTGTTAGCGATAAGCTAGAGATAAAAAATTAAAATACCTAGTGAGATGTAGATGGGAGGATAAGAGGTTACATCAAAGCGAAAGCGCAAGCCGACAGTAAGAACCTAGCCTTGCACGAGGGAATCCCTGCGAACGAGATGTCCCGATCTGAGCCGATCGGTGATACTCCTAACAATAATGGCGGGAGACTTCGTCTCGTTAAGTGAGAGAGGCAGGGGTGAGAGAGAGAGAGAGAGAGAGAGAGAGAGAGAGAGAGAGAGAGATCGTGAGATCTGAATCTCGTTCGCATTTGAATTCCAATTTTCTTCCGTCGGCGGTGACGATGGCTGCTGCGGCGAATTGTGTTTACCAGTGCAACGCCGAACAAATAAATGGCGTACCACCTACGTCACATGATGACTTCCGATAAAATCACACACACGCACACCGCTCGCACTTCAGCTTCTCCGGCCGAGACGCACTTTCAGAACGGATCGATAGACTCCGGATAATATCCACGCGGTGTGTGGAACGTCGTATTTTCACGAGCCGCAGGTAACTCATAGTCTAACGCGAGATAATGGGATAATGGGATTCCCCGCTTAACGAAGGACTTATCTGTGCTTAATTAGCGCGGACAATTTAAGGCAGGCTGTTAATAGCTGCGCGAGCCGCCGCCCACGTCTCTCTCCGACGATGCTTCGATTGCAGCGTGTTACGAGAGTTACGGGCTGTTTTAACGCGAGATGCATCTGGCACAGCACGTGATTAATAACGTTACCTGAAACCATACTGTGATTAATTATGATAATGATCGAATATTTGATCGAGTATTGATATCAGCATCGGTCACGAGCAAACAGGCGAGAAAAAAGGTCCATCCAGGCGAAACCGATTATGCAGACGCGGCAACCAACCGAACGAGTTGGACAGGTCGGTTTCCGGACACACCTCCTCACGGATTTCTATCAACATACGGTGCAAATTAAATACGATGTTCCAGTGAGATTTATCGTATTATGCAATGGGCAAAATTATAAAAAGTCGTTAGCATACGACAACCAGCGTCGCGTCGGCCGTCTTTTCGTATTCAGCGCCAAGATATCGCGGTCTCGTGACCAAATCACATTTTTCTCTTCCCACGATTTTGACATTCGACGGATAAATAGACGCGCGTGAGCGCGAATCGCGACGCATAGATCGCGCTGCGCTGCCTCATGCCTGATCTTTATCCTGGTCGGGCGTTACCGAGGTGTGGTTTATCAGCCTTAATCGCGGGTTTCTTTGAAATTAAAGGAGACTTAGTGGAAATCAATCATTGTTCGTACGAGCCGCTGAAAAAAGGATATATATATATATATATATATAGAGAGAGAGAGAGAGAGAGATAAGAGGAAAGAGAGGTTTTCCTCCGACCGGAGCGCGAGATGAAGGCAAAACAGATGCCCATTGCTTACCGCTTACCGCGGCGATACGAGATGCATGATACAAGAGAGATTTTATCTCTTGGAGCAGCTACACACATGTACGATAGAGCAATCGCATCCGCGTAAATATCCCATTAAGATCAACATTATTCTCATGACGTTAATCAAAATTGATTTCCACCGCGAATGGTGCGTGATCGCAAACGCGATTACAGCAACAGCAATGATAATCATATCGACAGCACGTGTTTCTCTACGCAATAGCCACCGCGTTGACAGCCGCGACCTGGTTCCCAACGCGCCAGCGATATTTCTGAAGTCAACGTTTCCTGTCGCAAACACGTCGAAATCATTTCGGCTGAGTGCGATACGTACACTCTACACTTCCGCACAGTCATTTTGATCGACTACTTTTCGCGAGCGTTCCAATTCTCTTTTTTCTCCATTCCTTCCCAGCCATCGAGGTATTTTCAATCGGGCAGAGAATCGGCGGAAAAGTGGCAAACGGGAGATATGCATTGGCGCTTTGTGGACTGGGATAATACGGGGAAACCGGGCCGCGCGGAAAACGCGCGGTCGCGGATCGAGTCGCGAGTTGTGTGAAAAAAGAGACAAAAATCTCACAAGCATGTGGACCCTCGGCGAAACTCGCCAAGTGTCGACCATCGTTAATCAAACGATATTGACATCGCGTCGCCGGTTGTGTTGGGCGTTAGTCGATCAAAAAGTTTTGCTCCTCTGAAATAAGGAAAAGTCGGTAAACTGTCATGTTGAGCAGTCACATTGCGTGACATCACTGAGTAATAGTCGCTGAGTAAATGGTCATTACATAATATTGCCTGTTCCAGTCGATGAAATTATTCATCATTACACGCGTAATGATTAATTAATTTTGTCGATTGATTTGCCGATTATATATTAGTCAGCTGAGCTTTCGATCGGCCGATGCATCCGACGCTGTAACGCGCTGAATGAGTGACTAAGAGAGTTATCTTATCTTATCTTATCTTATCTTATCTTATCTCTCATTCGTGCCAAGGAACGCTCACACCGCCAAAATGTTCAAAGGACAACGAGAGAGGATGGCACGAAGAGGATGAAAGAGAGAAGGAGAGGGGCAAATAATCGTCCGCCATTTATGCTACTGTAATCACCGCAATTACTTGTCTATTGTCGCGCATTCTCCTGCTTCGAGGATTTACGAACGGCTCGTTACGCCGGACTGTATGTATGTGTGGCGCAAAATTTATGCAAACTAACGCGGACCACCATTATTGGAGCACTTGGACCGTGGCTCGAAATAGGGTAATGGGGATTTTCGAGTGGCCACATTTCCAGCAAGTTTGTATTGTTGCAGTGTTCGATCCTCCGGCAGAGCGCCTGGAGAACTAGTATGGAGAGCACGAGCATGGAGAGCAGCGCGCGCATCGCGAGCTTGGAAAAAGCGCTCCGTGTACTATGTACCCCGACTGCGAATCGAATTTCCCCGTGATCCAATCGTGCCGATTCATGCTGAAAACTTCCAGGCATACGATTAACGAGTCCAAGTCAGCCGCGTTCGCGCGCACACGCGTTTTTCTTCGTAATACTCCTGCGCACTTTGCGCAACTCCATTGACCTCTCCGAGCTCACCTTCTCAATCGAACGCCGATACAGTCGCGTGACTTCTTTAATTTATTCACAATTTTTCCCGGAGACTATCACGCGGTGTAAAATATCGACGCGACAGCAATAACCGAGTACCGAGTACGCTGATGTGTCCACAACAACACCACGGTCTCGTACGAAGAAACAAGGAAAGATCGCTTTAAGGATGTCGGCGCATCTTTTCCTCGCGTTCTATCCTGCGGAAACATATCACCCGCGATTAATATGTATAAGCGTGTGTCTCCGACAGTCGCAGGTAATATAATCGCGCCAATTACCGTCAAATGTTTCTTTCTTCCGCTGATTCTGTTTCTTTCTGATTCTGTTCGATACTCATGGCGTTACGCAACAACGCGATATTGGAAATACCGCGGCCGTCTTTAAGGAGAACTTTTTAGTCATAGCGTAATATTAATTCACATAGAGTCTATTATGCAGACGTTATTCCCATGAATGAGCAAGTTTCGTCAAGAAGTAACGCAGTGACAAGTAGCCAAATAGAACGGGGAAACGTACAACTTGTAGGTCTTGAAGAGGACCTCTCAGGTCATAATTTAAGTCGAATCGAAGCAGATTCGACGTAGGTTTCAGAGTATGAAATTAGCCTTGAGCGGAACAGCGGGCTCGAAAGTAGGATCAATATTTCGACTCGGGCTATAAAATAGAAACGGCTACTCGCAACACACGAGATACACGAAATTATTGTAATCAAACAACATTCTTAATTAAAGCCGTACATTGGTTCACATGACGGGAGTCACGCGCTCGCCTGTCATATTTCGACCACGGCAGCGTGCGAAAGGGATTGTTACGTTCGCAACGCTAATGCAACGCAACGACTTGCGTCATCGAGCGATAATCTCGCTCGATCCGCCATAATTCCCGATCGAGCGCGAAGCCATCTACATTTATTTGTCCGATATCTATATATTCGTGCGATATCCTGGCCGTGACGTGACTCGCGGTTGTCGGCGACCAACCGTTTCGCGGTTTCACATGACGGCAGGACCTCTCTCCCTGCCTCTCTCTCTCTCTCTCTCTCTCTCTCTCTCTCTCTCTCTCTCTCTCTCTCACATTCGTCCTGCCGAGTCCTCCGATGGCTGGCCGCGCCGGCGATTAATGTTTTCCCGCAACGACGGCTGTTATTTCGAGGTAATTCGCATGAATTATCTCGTCGGTGTGCACGTGCGAATAATTTACAATCGGGCGCCGAGGGCGCACTCGTCCGAACGAACAGGAACTTCTCCGCCGGCGTCGCCGTCGCAATGATTGACGCCAATGTAAGGCAATAGGCGCGAATCAATCGCGGCGGCCTGAACGATCGCCGTCGGCGCCGAAGTAAGTTTAAGCGCTTTTTAACTCGCACCAAGCGCTCCCGACATGGGCGGAAATCGAGTGTCCGGCCGCTCTCTCGGAATTGAGTTGTTTAATCTTAAGAGTGCAAGCTCGATGAGCATCGGGAAGGCCAATTTTCAGCGGAAAGCCGATAACTGCTTCGCGTGCTATTTACAAACCCGCCGCGTCCCGTTTCGCCGTCGCGTCGCCCGTCTCGGCGATTGTCTTTATTCACCTGCCCAATCTGTTTGTTTCGATCGGCGACACTTGTGTATTCTCGCCTATTCGCCGGATAAATTCATAATAAGTGTGCACAGTTGCGCTCGCGATAGCGCGCGAGACAGAAACACACATTTTCATGGAGAATGTTACGCGCACCTCGTTTCGACGCTTCTCGCCCGTGTTTTCGCGGTTTGCCGAAAGCTCAAATATCGTCACATTAATCCATCCGCGGTGCGCCCTAATGTGTTTATACATTTGGATTAAAAATTTCGTCCAACGTTCGCAACGTTCACCCGGAGGCTCCATTTGTATCGAGAGAGGAAGAGAGGAACGAAGAGGGGGAGAGAGAGAGAGAGAGAGAGAGAGACTGCATTAACGTCTGAAATAAACGGACACAGATTCACGCAATTCGATAAAGATTTCGTTAATGCGATTGAGCTGTTTCTCACGCGCTCGAAATAATTAATGAAGATTTGCGTTTCGCGTGCGAGAGAGAAAAAGTAATTTAGGAACTGCTGCTCTAAGATAATAAGGTGGTAAGTGTACTCGGAATGTAGGCGGTCAAGGCGACGATATGCAGGACGACCAGGAAAGTTCTCGCAACGAGCACTTAATTACGCATCAACGCCGTGTCTTAAGGGCAGTTAAGGGACAGCGGCAGCGTTTGACGGCAGCAGGGGCGCGGAATTGTATCGCGCTCAACCAAGTTTTAATCGTGTCGCTCATTAAGGTCGGCAACTCTACACGCCGTTGATCTCCACGCCGTTAATCCATTATAATTTAGCATGAGTCTCTCCCGACGGACATGAATGTGAATGCGACAGATCGCGCTATCGCTTAGAGCAGCAGTTCGCTGGCGCGAAATTGATGTAGCGTTGATACTGACGGAAATTAATCTCTAGAGCATCCTCGCAAAATCTCGCGATCTTCCGTGGACAAGCAGCGCGCCGGAGAGAAGCATTGAGTCCCCACGGCGGGACAAATCACTTGTCGAGTATTTATTCTTTGATTTTCCTCTGTATATTTATCGAAAAAGGAAAGAGAAAAAGTATCCGGCGTGATTATCAATCAAGCGCGAAGTCCCAAATAAGAGGAAAATTTATGTAACACAGAAATTACAGAGGCGGTCTTGTGGCAGCAATATTTTTCTTTAAGTAGAGTAACTTCGAGCATCCAAAGACCAACTTTGTTTACTTGCATGGAATGTTGTGTTTTTATAATTATTTTTAGATAGCGACTGTTAAGAATAGTGTAAGACCCTTTAATATGATGTTGAATCATCCTTGTTGAGAAGAACTGTTGCCGTCACAAGACCGTGTAATTACTGTTAGATAAGTTTTTCCTCTATTCTCATACCCCGAAGATAATGAAAATAGTTATCGCTTTACCCTGAACACATACACACATGCATATTATATGTACACATGTCCATAGAACTGTACTAAAAAAGCTGTACTAAAAACGTCTTACAACAAAAAAATGAAATATGTTGCACATGAATAATACTAATAATACTAATGGTTACCAATATTGACAGTAGTTATATGGATTACCTGTCATATTCCAAAGTCGTAAACAATTTATAGACCAGTCATTAAAAAAATACATGCGGCTTGATATAAAGATCCGCGTTTACACAACAATTGCGACCGACAACTGCGACGGGTTTATTTAACATTATCTAAACAATTCTATTCAAAACAATATGTACGTACACAACAATATGTTATTACAATATATAAAACATTACAATATATAAAAAAAGAAAAAATATACACACATATATTAAAACAATATATAAAACAATTTTACACATGTACGGTACAGGTAAATAATTAATTTTTACAAATAATTCTACGAGCCGATAAAACAACTAAATATTTTCAATTTTTATTTCTATTTTTGATCTTTTTCAGTTTTTTCTAATGAAGCTTGCACGGATATACATATAGATGACATTCTTTTTTATTGTCATCTATAAGACACACTGACACAGTTTGATCGTTAAAACCTGAGACAGCCTCTATATGCGTGTATGTGTATTTCTTCGAGTTTCTAATGCAAATCTCTCACGTAGGAAAACGTTAAATGTTTAATTTAGCCGACAATTTAATTTAGAGTTAATAGGATCCATTTTACAGATATATACGCGATATATTTGAGACGATAGTTTTGCAGTAGTCTCGAAATCACAGGGACATGGCGACGAATGAAAATCAGGCGAGAGGAAATCAACTGGCATTCACGCGAGGAATTCTTCAACCGATGCCCCTGCCCGGTCGACATGTCGGCGTCGTCCTAGCTTTCCCTACGTACGCCGATGCCACGTCACATGTGTCGAGTCTCCCTCGGCGCGCGAGTGAATCGGATTAAGTTACATTTTCCTCATTCAACGGCAGACCGACACGCTGCATTTCGATGCTGCCAACTGCAATTCCGGGCAAGCATACGTAACGTTCTCCCGTACAAAACGTTATGCAACCCAGTTTCGAAGTTCACGAGGGACGCGCGCCCGTCGGACAATGGTGCAACCCGAGCTACGTGGAGATTGTGATTAATTTTCTCAATTTATCCTACTTACCCTCCGCCCTTCCTCACGCACCCTTCCTGTTGCCGCGAATGACCGATGAAATATATAAGACACCGCGCGAACTCCCGAGAAAATTTTTTTCTCTTTCCAAAGTTCCTTCCCGAAGAGAACACCGCGCCGCTGTAATTGCGCATGTGCTTACCTGGTCGCTCTTATGTCACCTAAGCTCGCATCAATATGTATGTGTGTGTGTGTGCGTGTGCCTACTGAATATTTGCGATTACAAAGTCATTTTATAAGAAAGCAGTAATTGAGTTTTATCTACTCTAATAGCGATACTTAGCGGCCATATCAATACTTTAAGTTTAAGAGCGGTGCGATGAAATATAAGAGCGACCAGGTAAGCACACAGTGCAATTGCAGCGGCGCAATATCCTTCCATGTACTGCACGGTAGTTGCTAGAACGATTAGTTCATGCTACACCCCATTGATAACGGCTCAAACGCTCCTCCTTTATCGTGGCGGCGCTCGCTCATTCATTCGATGTTAAGAACGACGTTAATACACGATTCCTTAAGCGAACATTTAAAAGACGTTCTTCGTCTATACGTGCTGTCTTTTCGCTCTCTTGAAACGTTGCAAGCTTACGTGCCTATTACAATTAATTCGATCAATTTCTTATACTACGCGTTCGCGTAGTATACTACTAAGCACGTAACGGCGCAACGTCGATTCCTGAACTTCTTCTTTGCTCTCAATATCTTTCTCTTTCTCTCTCTCTCTCTCTCTCTCTCTCTCTCTCTCTCTCTCTCTTAACTTTGAGAAATTTTTCCAAAAGCGATAATATCGCGAACGCAGCATAACGGGGCACAATTAATCGCGAATCAGTTTGCGCTGCATCCGCTTACGTCGCATTGATAATTTCAGATATGTGTATGTGTTCCGCGTGTCTAAAATTTCGTTAAATGATATCTGATAATCGTACCTGATCATTATTATGATTATTACGCTGATATACGATTGGTGAGAATTTTCGTCAATAATGTGTACTCGTTTTACGAGATATAAATACATAGCGACCCGATCAACTTAGTCGCACGTCTTTATTTCTCTACTTTCTATTAATAGCAAAATTCTACACATAAGCTCGATAAGCCATAAGCTCGAAAAATACAAACAGTAACGAAAAATTATGGCCGGCGCTTATAGTGTTATACTTACGAGCTGTTTGAAAGATACCCGCGCGCGATATTGCACACAAAGTTTGTCGATAAAACATAGTCATAAAGATTTCAATCAAGACCGTTCTTTAGACGCGTCTTGATAAAACTGATTAAGAATGCACAAACGAGAGCAACGCGAGTCTTGGATCTCTTAGTCTTGATGATGGGGGGGGAGGGGTGAAAACGTTATCAGGCTTGCGAAATCAGGTTTCGTAAAGAGACCAATTTGTCTTTTACAATATCTCTTATTGAGGCATTCATACAGCGAGTAAAGTAGCAGATACCTCGGAGTCTTGTTTTTGTAAATTAAAAATATACAGTGCGCGCAGTGTTGAGCATCGACCGATTAGAAGATTTTAATTGACTAAAATAATCAGTGGGTCAACAGTCGAAAATTAATCAACCGTCATACATGGAATTGCGAATAATTTAATCGATCGGTCAAACTAATTGCTATTCAGTGTACGATAAATCAAATCAAAGTAACCGATCGAAGCAATCGTGTTACGTGTAATCAATATTTATTCGATGTCAATTCGGCTCACATTAGTCAAGCAAAGTTTCAGCCGATTAATACCAGATACCAATAAGTAGCGCATGCGAAAAAAAGAGAAACATTACTTGCTTGTCACGATGATGGATGCTCGGTGAAGTGGCAATTTGCGTGCATTGTCACGGCTTTTTCAGCGAGTCGCGTCAAATCTGTCGGAATAATACGCGGAAAAAAAAGTTTCACGTCAGCGACGAGAGCAAACTGCGGGAATGCGCGAGCGCAACAGCGGGCGTTATCATCTCGCGCGTTGAAATCGAATTTGCGAATTCTCGCAACGAACTCTTAATTCGGCTTTCATTCGTCGAGGCAGGGAAAAAAGAACGGTCGTAGTTAGCACGCTGTCATGCCGATTAACCCAAGCTCGCGCGCTTCCGAGCGCGTTGTGTGCGCGCTACATTTCCCAGAGTTATTCGCACGAAAAACGTCCACTTCCTTATCGCACGTCGTAAATTCTGCGATCTCGCAAATCCGCGCGCGAGCTGCGCGGCGCGGCGCGACGGGCGCCGAAAAATTTTCGCCGGCAAAATATATATTCGCGAACGAACGGAGCGCGGGGAGACAACACACACCGAAGTCGAAGAGCGGTCGGTTTCTCGCGGCCGGAAGAACGAAACAACGATCGACCGTGCGCACTTACGTCATAAAAAAGCACTCTTTCGTACTACGTGTCCTTATTCAAGCGGCTCTCTTTCGACTGTGGAAGAACGCGCGCCGTTCGACAGCTTCGCTTATCGCCGGCTAACCTTGCACTAAACTCCGTCATTTAGTTCGTACCATTATAATAAAATGCACGCGAGCGTCAGCAGACGCATTTTAGAGAGCCTGCCGCTCTGATCAGGGCACGGACGCCACTTACGCCGGCAATTCTTTGCCACTTTATGGCTGCGGTCTATTAACGAGACGGCCCCGGTTATTCTTCCGTGGAAACGTCGCGTTCACGCAATCGTATTCGCGAGAAACCGCGGCGAACCTGCGCGCGTCGGCGCGAGACGACTCTCGCTGAATTTCCTTCTTATCTCTCTTTTCCTCCTTTTCCTTTCGCAACGAGTTAAAGAGAACATTTCGGCGCGTCTCTGTTGTGTCGAGAAAGGAAAAAGAAACGAATTGTTATCTCTCCCCATAGAATTATTTCACTAATCGATTTTTTATCTTATCGCGAGCAATTTCGAAAAACGTTAGAAAAACATCACAAGTTTTCTCGTTAACGTTCTTGGTAATGTTCTTGGTATTGGTGTGCAATTTGTCCATTGTGTAATATTGCTGTTTTTGCAGCAAAGAACTTCTAGGTTACAAACAGACCTAACCTACTGGCCTCGATATTGGAAGAGCCGTCCATTGTGCGAAACCCACGAAGATGGAGGTAACGTAATGAAACTAACTAGCTTGGTCTGACCAATTAACCGACCCAAGCACGACATAACATTTAACGTACAGTCAGCTTCCCCTGTTCATGTGACTCTTTCATCGGGTGTATAGGATTACATGGAAATCCTGTGCCGGACAAAAATCGCGCGCGCCGGAGCGTCGTGCGAAAAATAATGGACCAACGTTGTGTGCGACACATCGACAACATGTCGGAATCACACGACATTTTTATCGCCAGATACAGACGTTGCGTGTACACTCACCGTGACACGCGCGCAACTCGCATTTATTTTCCCCGCGGTGCGTGAGATGAGAAATTACGACGTAATTTCTCGCGAATCCTTTGGCATCCGCATTCCTTCGTGCTTATTTTGCGCGCGCGTCTCATTACAGCGTTGCGAGTTTTGCAGCGTACAAAGCGATCAAAAGCGTGTCTCTCTCTCTCTCTCTCTCTCTCTCTCTCTCTCTCTGGGACTCCGAAAAAAATCACAGCAATTCCAATTAGCTCCCGAGAGGATCGCGCGGAAAAAAATCCGGCGGCGCGCGCGACGGGAATTAGGTGGATGCAGGAGCGACAGTTTCGAGCCACCTCGCGCGCGCGAGGAGCGGATGGGGGTGGAATCTGGCGGGTGGTATAAATTTTCTGAGGTTGCGCATCGTGCTCGGTGGAGCCTGAAACTCGGCGGTGCCGAAGTACGGCAGAGCGCAAGTGGTGCCGAAGGAAACCGGTGGTCCTCCTGTCGGATCTCATTCGTACGACATCAGTACGCTCCGTGCCGGCGCACGAGTGCTCGTCCTCCGGGGGTTGCGGGACTTTCACGAGGGCGCGGGGTGAGTTTGAAATTTGCCTCGCGATCGTCGACGCGGTCGGCACGAGCTCTGCTCGGGTGAGTCCACACGTCGGGCTCGTCGTTGAGTGATTCGACGTAATACTCTCCGCAGTGCATGCCTCGTATACCCGCGCCTCTCTCCTCGCATTACGAATTCGTGCGCGCCGCTCGTTGGACTTTGTCGAATAACACGGCGACGTGAAACGATTTGTCGCGCTGCTTGTGTGTGCGTATCGGGATTTCGCGATTTCGCGCGAGTTAATTTCGCACAGGCGAAGGCGTTTAGCCCACGATTTTTCTGTGATTCTTAATCGCGGTTCTTAGTGCGTCAACACAACCCGTGTTGGGTGGTGAGTGGCCGAGTGCTGAGAAATTCGCGAATTTCCCGCGATTGATTCGGACGAGCCTGCGAACGGATCGATCATTTCATAAATTCACGATACCGCTACACACCGCGTGTGTGTGTGCGTGTGTGTGTGTGTGTGTGTGTGTGTGTGTGTGTGTGTGTCGATTTATATGTGTAATATGAGATTCATGTCAAGTGCACCTGAATCCGGCGACGTACTTTGGCATTTTTCATTTCTTCCGCGTGCGCTCGCGTGTACTTCGTGCGACGTCTTTTCCTTTATCTGAATCTACCGAGAAGCAATTAGTATGTTGCAATTAAATACTCTCGATCACGTCGTGCGCAAGAGCTACTCTCTCTCTCTCTCTCTCTCTTTTTCTTTTTGCACGATTCTTCTCCCGTTTTATACGCGTTCATTTTCAACTTCGTGTTCGCCAGCTGTGTCTTTGAGAATAATGAGAAATTCGCAGTTTCGAATTATGAGAAGGAGAAAGAGGAGGATGGGATTATAATAAGCAGTACTCGCGCCCGCGGTTATTGGCAAAGTCTCGCTTTAATTTAAACTCGATAGGGAATTCTCCAAGTGCTATTCGCGCGGGCCGATAACTAAGAAGAAGGGATATATATATACCGTCGTGCATATTCTCGCGCACTTGATTCTCATAATGCAGCCGATATCGAATTTGGCATCGCATCAAGCGGCTGACGATCCTCTTATCGAGAAGGGGATCGCGCATCGTCGAAAAGCCGAAGCACCGAAGTTTCATCGTTCGCGCGGAGACCGGGACTCTCCGCGAGAACTGCAATTTATGAACTCCGTCTCCGCGGCTCAAGGCCGATACCACCTCGGTTTGTACGCAGGCCGAAGAAAAGGATGAGAATGGACGTATTTACGGCGTTCTCGCGTCGAGTATTAATCACCTTTTATCCGGGATTTCCGAGAGAAGGCGAGAAATGTCGTCGCGCGTACACAGTTGCGCCCTTTCCCGCTACGTTGTGTCTCCCAGGAAATTGCGAATTACGAGCGTCGAAAAGGTTCTTGTCGCGCTCTCAACGATATTAATATTGCGCGCTGCGTCTACAAAGGGGAAAATGTACGTTCGGCGGATATACACATGGCGGACTCGGATGTTAATTTCAACGACGAAAGTTTCGACGAAAAAGTAAAAGAGAGTAAATTCGGAGTTTATCTCCCCTCGAGGAAAAACGCTATATTCGGACGCGACGTTCGGAGAATTAATAACGTCCTCTCGAGCCCCGGGGGCTCGAAGAAAAAATGAAGGACTCGGCGACACCGGGGTTACTTAAGGGACTTCGGAGAAATTGCGAATTATGCGCCGTCTGATCGTGGAATATAAATGAACGCGCGGATCCGAAAGGCGGGCTTTAGTTATACGCGTTCGCCGATCGCCCGGTTATCGTGCCTCGGGGCTGAAAAAAGAAAGACGACGAGAAAACGGTAGAAAGAGAATAAAACTCGAAAATAATATGGGATATTCCAGGCTACGATATGCCTTTGACATAATATCGGGAAAACTTTTAATTGCGCCGCCGAAAAGCGTCGTGGAAAACTGCGAAGCCCCGAAAGTCTCGGTAGTGACCGAACTATACCTCGTCGAATATCTCGACGAAATAAATGCGAAATCGGATTCCTCGGCGAATACAAAACCGTCTCATTAAGGAAACTTTTGTACGTCCTCCCCTCCGAATAAAGCGTGTCAAAAGGACAAACTCAAACGAGAAGGGTCGGAGGAGAAGGAGGGCGATGGTCGTACCAAGTCGATATTCCACGTCAAGATAATAAGACGTACGTTTTGCGGAGAGCTTTTTTATAATCTCGCTTTCATCCGAAACTCTTGAGACCGTTTCCATGTCGAGATGGCCCGCATGACTAATGAATCCGCTCCCGAAAGCGGCCAAGGCGAGCTTTCAGCGAGCTAACTCGCGCGAAAGAGTGAGAGCGAGAGAGAGAGAGAGAGAGAGAGAGAGAAGGGGAGAAAAAGAGAGATAAAGAGGGTTAAAGAAGATAGGAAGAGAGAGGAAAAGAGAAAGAGGGTTAGAGAGAGAGAGAGAGAGAGAGAGAGAGAGAGAAAGAGAGAGAGGGGGAGAGAGAGGGAGAGAGAAGATGGAAAGGGAAGGAGAGGGAGAGAGAACGCGGTTGCTAAGGGTTGGCAACGTCAACATTAATACTCTTTCGACCCTTATACCTTCCAGCTGTCCGCCCACGCGACGAATTAATGTTTTCGCAGATACGGGCCATTGATTTTACGTCAAATATGGTTACCAAGGTTCGGTTACCTTTACGACCTGCCCCGACATTCGACTCCGATATCTGTTCTCGCACATGTAACCGCGTTAAACCGCCTACCTCTCCGGTTAAATTTGGACAACGTAACTACGCGCGTACTGGAAGCGGTTTGATCAAACGAATTCGCGCCAACAAGTTAGGCGACGAAGTGTCCGGTCCTATTTATCATCGTTCGTCAAGGCAATTAACGAGAGAGAAAAGGGGAGAGAGACAGAGAGAGAGAGAGAGAGAGAGAGAGAGAGAGAGAGAGAGAGAAAGAGGGTGGAAGAAAGAAAGAGAGTGTGCAAAATACGGGCGAAGTGTTCGGCCGTCCTGGAAATAATTCCGTACGTGCATATTTTTTCAGCGGAAAATTAACTCGATATTCTCTCCTCATCGTCCTTGTTCGAAAAAGAGGAAAAGGATTAAGAGAGGAAATGTAGGTTGAATGGGAACCGGACGACGGCAAATCCAGGATTAATTCGCGCTGTATAGCTTACATTCACTTGACTCGTACACGTCCAGTGCGGCCGTATCGGGGCGAATTAATGCGCTGGATTGTACCCGCTACAACGGACACGTTACACACTTCGCGCGCAGAAACATTGCCCGCCACGTGTTTCTATCGGAGAAACCATCGAGCACCGAGCATTCCAAGCAATAATCAATAAATGTCGCCTCTACACAAATCCCCAGCACCAACCACCGGAACAAACTATACTATTAATTAAATAGATCTCTTTAGAATTCTCCCTCCTTCTCTCTCTTTCCCTCTTTTTCTCTCATTTTATCTTTGTTACGTCCTAGAGGAGGAGCGCAACTTCTCCGTTCGCAGGAAAGGCGAACCTCGTTCGTACACGCGTGCCAGGGAACGGGTCAGGAACCCGACGGTAAGGTCTCTTTACTCGCTCGCTGACGTATACGACGAGCGGTCCGTTTCTCGGTCAGGGACGCGAATCCCTTTACCGGGGATAGGACCATGAGTCGACTGTTGGAAGGTGGGGTGATTTTGAAATTAATTGGTGAAAATAGATTAATAACAAATTTTATTAAAATAAGGATAACAAACAAAATGGTACAACGGCGAGGTTTAGAATATGACGATTTACAGTTACGCGAATGATTGTATGCGTATGTGTGTGTGTGTGTGTGTGTGGGCGTGAAGTAGAAAGAACAAGGGAACAAAAAAAATGGAAAGAATACGAATAGAAAGTTAGTCGGGTGAGAGGAAACGAGAGCGGTCTGGCGAATTAAGGGGAGTGGACAGTTCGGAAAAAGGGACAGGAGAAATTGAAGGGTTCGAGGAGGTGGACGCGCGTGCAGGGTAAGAGGAAGGAGCAGGGGATGACCGTTGAGGGAGAATGTAGGGTGGTATAAAGAGGAGTGACGGATCTGGGTTATAGTTAGTTTCTAAAGAAATATTGATAATCGCTCGGAGGTATCGAGCGTTAGATTCTATTGCAGCGGGATCTCTGGTTTCAAAAATTGATTCGAACGAGTCGATAACTCTTTGAATAGTCACAGTGGTATGATAGTTGTGACCCACTAAAAATGGATTCAATAATAACGGATGAAATTAATAAAATAATGGTATAACGATAAAGAATAAATAAAACTTACTGTTGGTTCAAGATGGCTTGTACAGGAAAAGAGAGCTGCCACTTTGTGTGGGTGTACCTCTCAGGATCTCTCGGGATCAGTCTAGTGCCCACACTAGCACGTTACACACAGCAATTCGTGATAATTATTGAAAATGATGAAAATTTGTCAAAATCCGAGTGACTGGATATTAACTTGTCACAGTCTGAATGTCTGAATGACTGAATGACTGAAATCTCAATACCTGAATATCAGAAAGTACTCGCAATCTGAGTGCCGAACTTGTGGTTCTGATCTGGGTGCTGGTCAGGCGAAGAATGAATTCACCTTTTCGTTTAATTAAAAATGTCATCTCGGTTGAGAGAGTAGAGTTTAGGAGGTTGCGTCAGGGTTCAAAAGTTTATGTACAGATGTGGACATAGAATTTTGTTAATAACATTTTCGGAGGTGGGATTTTAGAGTTGCGTCGCAGTATCTCTAAAATAACTATTGTAAAGGATGGGGTATCATAAGAGATTTCATCATCTCGCTAGTTTTAGTAAGAGTTGTTGGGTAATATATTTTATGATGGGACATGGAAAAGCTGTAAGTTCTGGAGAATTAACAAAATCAGATATCGACTGGTCAGGCCGGGAAGTGACTCAGCGGATCTTCCCGACAAACAACTAAAGGACTTTGGTCTAAGGGGAGTAAAAAAAGAAATTGGTATATGACGTCATCGTGCTCGAAGGGTTACGGAACATGTTAGTTGAATATAACATTTGAACATTTGAAGCGAGCAACATAAAATCAATTCGCTCTATTTATAAAAGAATCTAGAATACGCGGAGTCCACAGGACGTAACATCTTCTTCTCTGTCTCTTTTTTGTCCCCATATTCTAAAATTACACTCGTCCTTAGGAGATTAGAGTGAGTCGAGAAGTGTGAAAATAGAAATAAACGGCGAGTATCGGGAAAAAGATGCTTTATAGAAAAAAAACAAACTGGCGACTGAAAACTTCAATGTTTCTACGGAAATCTCGTTAATGCGAGAATTACAAATATGAAATAATTTCCTGTGGGAGTCGTAGCACGTCTTTGTATGGTCGTGTGAACGATATATACGCGTGAAGGAAATTAAATCTTTGCTCTCGAAAGATCTTCATACAAGAAGGGGATCAGATCAGGAAGTATCTGAATTGTGACAGAGAGAGAGAGAGAGAGAGAGAGAGAGAGAGAGAGAGAGAGAGAGAGGGAAAATATTTTCTCCAAAAGGAAAATTTCATTTTAATAATTGCTTTATTAAGTGATATTATTTTCCTGCCACGTAACACAACCGAGGTGGTTAGTTTTTAAATTTCATTTCGAATTTTGCCCTGCCCAATTGATTTACAGTCTTTCACTCGGAAAGTTCTTTAGAAAAAAAATCTCATTAACTCTCTCCGTCCTCTATCTCCCCGCCCCCTCTCTTTTGAAAGCATATCGTGATTCCGCTTCTAAGAGAAAGGCGCTAAATGGACGAAATTAAAACGGAATTATCAAATAATTATCGTCTAAACTTCCCGACGGAAATATATGCCAGAGGTACATCACCACCCGGTCGGCGTAACTTGTGAAGTTTTCTCATTTTGAGTTCGTTAACACGCGAAACCGCGGCTTACTTGCAGCCCCCCGCCCACCCCATCCGAAGTCGGCACCTTGCTGACTTGCGACGTGTAACATGAATTATACAGCGTTGTTTTAAACAGGATTATCCGGCAAGAGTGCCGAATTACGTAATCCCGCCTCAAATTTGATTCGCCTCACAGAGCGACAATGATATCGACAGGCTAGACTTTACGATAATTTAAGAGCGTTGTATCTGTCAATTATGAACAGCAGCCTCTTGTTTAATGTTCCTCCCACACGGAAAAAGTGAGGATCGTTGTTAGTCACGGTGTAATATAACGTGACACTGAGTTTTAACGAGACGTACCTTTAACGCGAGACAAAGTACCTCGAGAGCGAGAAAGTGTGTCGGGCTGTGCTTAATTAAACGACAGAGGGAATCCGCGGCAACTGTAATCGCGATACGGTGATAATAACGAGACTAATCATTCACACTGAACTTGAACTGTGATAACGCACGAAATGGCCGATATGTGGAATATACGTATATACCTGTATAACGTGGTCAATCTCGGTCAGATAACGTACATAGCCGCAAAGTACACTCCAGATATACCCGACTCCCACGTACGTGCATGAACGCATAGGTGTACGCCGCCATAAATCTCTGTGATTTTCAAGGAAGTCCAGGAAGTTCGGCCGCGTTTGCCAGTTATGTTTCGCCTTATCTGCGGCGGAGATGAGCGGGCCGATCTCCGAAATTTGATAAAACTCGCCGTTCACGCACCCCTAATCACGCAACCCTATCGTTACTCCCGAAACAAGTCGACCACCTGCGGTGAAGATACTCCGGATAGATTGCAGAGACTCCGCTGGGGGGATCCGAGGCGATCTATAGGCGATCGTGAATTACCGTAGATTACCCACAAAGATAAAGGGAGCTTCGGCAACGATAAAGTCCCAAATGAAAAGCGGCGGTGGTATAAATTTAGTCTAATTTCGGCGAATCGGTCTGTAACTCTGCCGAGTCTGACGAGATCGAGATCGACGGGGAAAGGAAGTGGGAAACGGAGACAAAGTCGGACAGAGAGAGAGAGAGAGAGAGAGAGAGAGAGAGAGAGAGAGAGTTGTTTCTGGCACCTTTGCGAACTAGACCGGCGCGATGAAAGCAATTAGCCCGAAATTACGCTCGTAACTTTTCCGACACACTCGTATACAGCCGAAAATTTCCAGAAGGGCGATCGAGTGAAATGGCTGAGGAGCAGCCGACGTACAAATTGATCTACTTCAATGCGCGAGGTCGGGCCGAGCACATCCGCTACATATTCGCCTACGCGGGCATCGACTATATCGACGAGAGGATCACCAACGACCGCTGGCCCGAGCTTAAGAAGTGTAAGTACGAAAAACTCCTCACAGTTGGAACAATATTCACTTCCGAATTCCGATTAGGTTTTAAGCCACGCCTGAATTTAGCACGTTTAGACGTGCCAGACTAAATAAGTTAATGTAAGCGGATGTTCCTTGTAAGTGACACGCTTGGACATTCAAAGCGCAGGAAAACGGACGCTAATTTCCGAACAAATACGTCCGCGCGTCTAGAACGGATGTTTTGATTCGCGAAGAAAGGGTGGAATGAGAAGGCGGAGTTGAGGCTAACAGAGAGCGGAAATCTCAAGTTCCGCCGCTGAGAAGCTCGTAATTTATGCCTAAGAGAATTAATCAGGCCCGAAGTAATCCCCCGGCCCGCAAACTAATCGATCGAAGACAAATTGCTCCGTCTCCCCTTTCGCGAGTGACTCGCATTCGAGCGTTCGACCTGTCGATCGCTTTCTCTGTTCCCCAGCGATGCCTTACGGGATGCTGCCGGTCCTGGAGATAGACGGCAAGCCGATAGCGCAGAGCAACGCCGTGGCGCGTTACCTGGCTCGCGAGCACAATCTCGCAGGCAAGGACGAATGGGAATCGATGCTGTGCGACGTGCTGGTCGATACTTTGGGGGACCTGAAACAATGTAAGTGATACGTGTCCGCCCCGGGCCGATGCATAGCCCGTAACAAAGCCAGGCGCTCCTGCGAAAGCTGCTTACGATCGTATCTCCGCGGCGCGGCGAATCGACGTGTCTCGTTACAAATCTCCCACGAGGCGGCCCTCCCGCCCGCGGTCGCTTATTTCTCGCGGAAACGACGGAACTCCGAGATCGCCCGTTCGTTCAACCTTCAGGCTCATCGCGAGCGCCGGCCCGCGCGGTCGATAAGCGTCAATGACGTCCGCGCTTTTTGCCGCCCGCCGCGATCGCGATGTCGAAAATCGAGCGGAAGGGAGCTCGAGGGGTTCCTCTTGCCCGAGATGAGGAGGGAAAAAGAGTGCGGTGCGCAGCCAATGCGCCTCGATATAAAACTCTCGGAAAATTCTGACGCGGCGGGGACGGGCGCGAAACTCCTTCCGCTTTCCGCTCTTCTGAAAGACATGAGTCTTTCTCTCTCTCTCTCTCTCTCTCTCTCTCCCTCTCCCCCTCTCTCTCTTCCCCTCTCCCTCTCTCTCCCCCTCTTTCGCATGACCTATTTTCACCGGGGTTCCGATATAATCGAGCGAATGCTACCGACCGTCGTGGAAGAGCTTTTCGCGAGATGCCCCATGTAACGTGCATACGATACCACATTGGATCGCCGCCGACATAATTCCAAGTAATAATACGCGACGTGCAATTAGACAACTTAATGAGACATTCTAACGGCACGGTTATTGGATCGCCCGCTATTTCCGGCTGATTTAGCCGCTATTGTAGTCACTCCGCAAGCGGTCGTTCTTACGCTCTTGCAATTTAGCCGGATATTTACAGCGATACCGCGCCGACCGCGGCCTGTTTTTATTTTCTCGGTGCGGGAGGAACTTTGATAGAGGTGGGAAGTCACTGAAGCCCCGCACGCGGTCTACTTTCCAGTTATTTTTCAATATCGCACGGAGGAGGATCTTTTCAAGAAGGAGGAGAAGAAAGCGAAGCTCCTGAAGGAAACAATACCGTTCTACCTAAATAAGTTTGAACAGACCGTCGCTGAGAACGGTGGTTACGCTGTGGGTTCCACGGTAATTATTCAAATGTATTAAGATCAATTACAAAAAAAACAAGTAGAAGAGACTGGTTGATTTATTGGGACGGAATTTCTGGTTCGCACGAAGCAGCGGAGATCCGCGTCTCCTCCGATCGAAACGCGTTTGATTCGTTCATTGTTCCGTTAATTCAACCAATCTGTCTTCTCCGTGCGTGTGGTTTAACGTTTTCGTCACAGGCGAGGACAAGTGAAATAGGAAGCTCGGATAGAAGTAACGAAGATTCAATGGACTTTTGTCTTCTCTTGACATTTTGCATCGAACGATGCCTGATCGTTGCCGTGTAGCACGCTGGAGTTGAACACATTCTCGCTTTGCCGATGCATAACCGCAACGATCGATTCGCGCCTTTCAGACTACGTGGGCGGACTTCGTGTTCACGGTGGCGTTGGAAAACTTCGAGAATATTTTCGGCGCGGCAGCGTTGGACAACTATCCGGCGTTGCGCGGCCTGAAGAATCGGGTGCACGAAATTTCCGCCATCGCCGACTGGTTGGCCAGGCGACCCCATTCGGAGTTCTGAATTCGTCGTCGTCGTCGTCATCATCGTCGCGACGGGAAACCAGCAGGAAAACACATCGACGTCAAAAACAAGTACATATCCGCACTCCTCCAGCTCATTATCCCGCATCGCCGCGGTAACGACGAGAGAGGGGGACGTTTCTCGCGCGTTATACTAGAGGAAAGGTCTGATGTATATTATTATTCGCGCACACACAAACACACATACACACACATACACACACACGCACACATTTTATGCTCTTGCTCAGATAAAACCGCAATATCTCGCTTGTATAACTCGACATTAAAAGAAAGGGCTCGCCACTCTATAAAGGATACTGCGTCGTAAAACCGATTCTCCAAAGTTCGTTATAAGTTTGACACGTTTACGTCCCGCGCGAAAATACGCCGCGAAAAATATACAGCACCGCGGAGAAAATTTGTCGTTTAGGCCACCTTTGCGAGTTATAAAAGGGAAACCGAAAGGACGAGAATCTTCAGCTCAGAAAGCAGCTTCAACATACATGTGAGCCGCGAGTTTCCGCGCCTCGTTGATCGACCTCAATTTGTTTTCGCACTGGTGGCGAATTGTATGAGAGAACGGAAAAAACAACGAAGTTGAAGCTGAGGGACTACGTGTATTACCGAGTGTCAAGAATGCTTGTATTCAATGTGTTCATTATCGTGCATCATGCGTGTTACGTATGCGTGAGCGGTGCATCGCTGCGCGTCGATAGATAATCGAGATTAAATGCGTGACGAGATAAGTATCTCGAGAGCGAATCTCGTATTTCGCGATGTACTCGATATACTTGTTCCTCGCTACAGAGGCGGGTAGAACGCTCTGCTGATCCTGTATTGTCCCTATCTTCTTTTGAATGAAGTCAAATCGAATCGGAGCGTAGCGAGCGAAGTACGACACATAATACAGGGTAACACTATAAATACGCGAAAGGCAGAAAAACATTATATATATTGAACGAGATGAGATTCTGTCGTAATAAAAGTGCAAGGGTATTACCGCGATAATGAACATCCGCGGTTTTTGTCGCGATGACAGCAGGAGGAAGGAGGAAGGTAGAGCGCGTGATAGAAACTTTGTAAATGTACCGTGTAAGATTTTAGTAGCAACGCACCGTGTCGAAACAAGATACCGAGCGAAAAGATGTATGCTTTTATCGTGTAACTCGTCGTCGTTAGGAGGGGGAATAAAGCAGACGAATAAAAAAGAAAAACAGCGGACTTTCTAATGCATTGCAATACAGATAATAAAGAGCTTTGTGAGCTTTCTCATTGACGCTTCATTCAACAACGTACTTGATGTACGGCAACACAGTCAATTGTAATTATCAAACGAGAAAATAGAGAAGAGAAGTTGAGAGAGAGAGAGAGAGAGAGAGAGAGAGAGAGAGAGAGAGAGAGAAAGTATACATGTCTAAGCGCGGAGATGTATGTGCAACGTTGCAATGTAATATTAAGTGTAACATTAAGTGTTGAGATTACAGATGTAATATAAATGTTATTGTGGTTATAAGAAATGGTACGACTGATAATAATAACGTGACAAGCACTTCGTGTTTACTTCGTTTTACCTTCGCTCCCAAATAACGCGATAAGTCCTCTAAATAAGTCGATTGTCTTACGGCTCTGAGATACACAATCAAAAGTAACAATATTTATGCTTGGTCAAGCAATATTTATACTCGCGTATATAACAACATTCTGCATTCGGCTCTTATTGGCCGAGGATAAATATTTCTACTGTCTGACGTTTCTCACTTCAATCGACGAATAGAAGTAAACGAATAGAGGTAAACATCAAATAACAGTAACTTTACATGAATGTCACAATTGCCCATTCGACTATTATTCACAACATAAGTTATATTACACTTACATTGTTGAATGGAAAATTACAACATGTAATATTACTATTACTCGATATTTGAAGTATGCTTTTCCAATACTCACCGATTGTTTCTTCAGCGCAAGCACAAAGCACACGGCATCACGAACTCTCAGCGTCGCAACGAACACTTCATTTCAGTTCTCCCAGCGGCGAGATTCTCTCTTTAACGGCGAGATGTTCACTTGAGGGACACTTCAACGAGATTTCGCGACGACGAACGCGCGAAACTTGCTTTTGACACTCCCGACGATACTTCGCGCACATATATGATGTTTTCTTTCGCCATTTGGAAATATAAGGCCCAACGATTTCCGGAGATCGCGAACTTCGAACCGACATGATGCGGCGCGGCTGCGTAATATTTTGCTTGGCGCTCCCGACGATTCACTTCGCGAAACGGTCATCCTTTCGGAAATTGTGGACATCTCGCCATATTCGCGTTAAACTCACCCTCGGCACGCCCGGTGATGATAACTCGCACGCGAGACTCCCCTTCGCCGTTCGAAAACACAACGATCTAATATGAACTTCGAACCGCCATAATTCGGCGATCGAGCGCCGTTTTACTCAGCGCTTCCGACAGTAGATTTCGCGAGATAGTCGCTTTTGGCGACTGTTTACAGGCATTTCGCAACAACGTCCGCGTGTAATCTGCTATCTGAATTCCAAACGACAGCAATTCGCGCGTGAAACTCACCTGCGGCCGACAAAAACAGCGAAAAATACGCAATGGCTTCCCGAATCCGAATCCGCCGCGCCGCCATCATGATGATCAAGGCTGCGTTCCGAAATTCACTGCTAGTACTGAAAATATATAGTTTGTGTCACGTATACTATAGAATTTCAGTGCTGGCTGAATATCGGGACGCAGCCCAAGATTCTCGAGGCATCGATTCGACTCTCGACTCAAAGAGCCGGCCAATCGCGAGACTCCGTTTCTTCCGTGTTTCTTACCGCGCGATACAAGTTGCGCGAGATTCTCGACATATCTCGAGTGTCTTGCAATAACAATATCAATAATAATTCCTTGACAACGTATTGTTGTGGTTGCATTCGAGAATCTCCTTTACCTTGAGAATAACGACGAATTTCACGTCGACGATAACGCAAGTGATCGAAATCGAATAGCGAGTGTTTCGTCGATGGAGGTTATTATGGAGGTTCGTCGATATCTCGGCACGAACTGCTATCGATATTGAATTATATCATCACAGCAATGTGAAGTCTCAGAAGGATGTTATCGCACAATTAGATTCTCACGCGCATGCGATAATTACGTCACGAACTCGTGCCAGACTCGTACTTAAAATTGCAATATAAGTCACGCAACATTGCATGACAGATCTATCATCAAGACAAACGCAACATATTAATGGATTTTATTGTTTATATCAATTTACTGCGTTATTTTCCTTCTTACGGCTTCCCAGTGTGCCGTTATGTGCTTCTGTCTTGCAATTCTTTCTTACAACATTTTCTCTTACTTTCAATTTCTGTGTAAAACAGGTACGGTCATTGGGAAGCGAGAGCTATGCTCATATCCACAAGCAGTTTTCGATTAATCGATTATTTCTCGACTACCTTATCTCTACTGTATTACGGGTTTATAGTTTCGCGTGTTTGTAATGTTCGTTTCGTACGTAGTTTCGCATTGAGAGTGCGGGAAGATTACGTATCGAGAATCTTGTGCCATCAGTCATTCCGTCGTAAACGATAACAAACGTCGCCGAAGTAGCGCTGTAAAAAAATATGGCTGCGTCGGCGAAAACTATGCTGCCCGAGGAGAGCGAACTAACCGTTCAGGAGATCCAAATAAGTTGGCCAGCACTTCATACTGCATCGGTTTATATCGGCAAGGCCTGTGAGTGGTATAACAATGTAAGTTACAATCTCAAGCGAAAACCGATTGTCGCAACAATGCAACGACGTAGTATTTACCTTAATTTGTTGTTCACTGAGGATTACATAATGATGTACCGAGTCTTCTAATAATGTTTGACATGTATCCATTCATAAATAGCTTAATGTACAATTATTGCTCTTATTTGACATTGCATGGTTTCATGCCCATTTACCACTGTTAATGATAATGTGTGTGACAATACACAATATTGTGCTGGAAATCAAATAAAGCACTTTTCCTGTGATAAACTTTAATTGGCTTTTTACAGTCTACAGTTCTGTAGTTTGTATCTATATAGTTTTATTGTGTATGAGATATGTATAATTATATCTTAAGATAAACAATCTTCTAAATATAAAATTTTTCTTTTCTCTTATTTATTTTCTAATATAGATATGTTAGGGAATACACATGTATATACAGAATATTTAAAAAATATTTAGCCAATGTTAATGCTATATTCCTGGCAATCCCTGAAATGGCATGTTGAGACATGTATTGCTGCTGAAGATAGTCATTCTGAACAGTCCTTATATTTTTATATAAATTTGATGTTAATTTATTTGTAATTATGTCAGGTCATATTTCACCTACAATTATGTCAGCAAATTAAATTTAAATTAGTGCAACTCATTAATGATTGGTTTTCAGATTTACATTTATCTAACCTTCTTTATTTGTTTTTATCTCTAGAATATACTATTAATGTTTGACCAAATATTTTAGAATATCCTGTATAACAAAAAGTACAATTTTTTATAATAATTAGAGAACTCTTGAAAAGTATTCAAATAAACATCATATATGAAAATTGCTCTTTCTTCAGGAATTTATGCTATGCAGATCTGAAGAAGGTGACCCACGTCGTTGCCTCAATGAAGGAAAAGCTGTGACTGCTTGTGCACTAGATATTATGAAAAAGTTGAAGAAGCATTGTCTGGAAGACTTTAATACATATATGACTTGTCTTGACAGATCATCAGGAACATTGGAATTCGCTCCGTATGTTATTTTTTATCGTAGTGATTTTTTATTGTAGTAATAAAAAGAAAAATATCCAAGTTGATTATTCTCTTTAGCACTTTATATTTATTTACTACAATAGCATAATGTAACATGAATATTACTCAGATGCCGAAAAACACAAGCTGCATTGGATGAGTGTGTCCTTAAGAATTTGAATATAGAACGTCCACCTTTCGGTTATTTCTGTGAAACTAAAATACATCATACAAAAAGGCCACGACCAGAAACATCAGAAACAACGTTTCCAGACCCGGTTCCTGGAATTCCGATCGATCAACCATACGAAAAGTCAAAATACTACAATCGCTTCTGGTTTAAGAATTAAATCTGTCAATGGATTACCACTAGTACTTCGGTCGTGCTGTGAAAGTTACATTGTCGGGCGATTCAGGTTGATTCAGGTAACTAGACAATTATAGAGAATCGAGGATGTGCAATTTATAATTGTGCTTCTAAATGCCATAAAAATATTAATTTCTTATGGAAATGTATAAAACTGCCACTGTGTAATATTGTTAATATAAATTATGAACAGTGAGATAAATGATTTAATTTGCTTGTTCATTGTTATTTTATCTTACACAAATCCAGATATCAAGCATTACATTATCACAATTTATGTTTGTCAACCTTACTAATTGTGTCAACATTACTACATACTGAAAGGGATTTTTGCAATCAGATTTAATCTCCAAGTATTATATAAAAAAAGTTCCTTTAAATCAACCCAAAGCAGATTGCAGGAGGAGACTGATTAATACGAAATATAGAATGGACGATATTTTTAATGGGATAAGAAATGTAAACAGGTAATTGAGTATTTCGAAAAAAACTATATACTTTGTTCATCGTGACACATGACCTTGTAACAAAACTTATCGCCACAAAAGCAGCATGAGCAAAAATATATTAACATATTCTCATTTTGGAAGATACATTAATCAATCGAAAGTATTGCTTCATCAACATTAACAGCACTTCACATATGTAAATGTGATAAATTTCATAAACACGTTCTCGTGATAAAATTTATCAGGCATTTTCATATACACAAAAGTGATGAATACTGCTCTTGAGAAGCACGAGATACTTCCTGATTCAACGCGAGGTACTTACTCCATCCATGTACATATCACAAACTTATTATATACCTATTAAAGAATATGTTAATAGCTTTTACGGAGAAAATCTTACATTTTTCAAAAACGACGAATGTAACCACCACTCTATATTCAAGAGTATATATATACGTTCTATGATGTAAACATAAATACAAATATCGTCAGTTCACCATAAACAATACGTTCATCTAGTCTGTTGCGTATCAAAGGAAAAATGCACGGATTATTTCTGGAATCTACAAGTCTTTCGAGAGCACAATCATGTGTTAGCTCCATGTAATGTCGTAGCCACTCCAGTTCGCACTCGGTGCTAAATGCACGCGCCGTCCGTTGTAGAAAAACGTGACCACGCCGCGATATCCAGATCTCGGTACACCACTCTGCAACACGGTGTGTTAAGTTTTTGAACGATGTTCTTTAAACCGATATACCGACCTACATATCAAACAGATGCTTTACCCTGAAATCGTCCATTAGACCAAGCAGCTTGCTTGTATTCTTGAATGATTGACGAGTGTAATAAGGTATCCGTACTGGACCAGGAGCAACTATATTACCGCTCTTCAATTCCGAATAGCTAACCACCGTCGATTGATACACATCATTGACGAAAGCTATATCGTAATTATCCTGTGGAAATTATTCAGTAATTATATACGCATTTGGCATTCTACAGGTACCTTGTGTATTTTCTAACCATATTTAAAATATTCTCTTACTTTTAGCAAATAGGATAGATTCATCTTGGTGAAAGGCACAAATTGTTCATTCAGCTTGATGTACTTCAAGTGTTTTTCAAAGAATAAGCCGCTAAAAATGATAAAATAAGAATACCGATTGAATTTAGTCCAGTCGTGCGAGTCAGTTTCAGTTATATATTTGCAAATTTATCCCCCTGTAATGTTCTTATATAACACGTAAGTAAAATTGGAATAAGTACTTGCTGACTCCAAGTTTCCCGAATGTTCTTGTTCGCGATATTTCCGGGCGAATGCAAGCTCGATTCTTACGCTGTTCCGGTTGCCTTACCCAATCGTCCCAATACCTACATAAGTAAAAGAATATGTAGTTGCAAATATACGGACATCATGAAGAACATATCCAAAATAAGTCAAGATGTACGAATAATCAAATAATACATAACAAATATGTATATAATATATGTATATGAAATATATACTCACGATTTGGGCCACTTTGATGCAAGTTCCAGCCATAAATCACGTGTAAGCATCCAACCTAAGCCAGGGAAGAAATCTGTTCTATAAAGTAAATGTGGCGCATACTCGTCCACTAAGCTGGCTTTACCATTGTCATTCCACGCTGACACACACCATAGAGAGCTATCATTTACTAATAGGGGGTAAGTCCCCAGGAAGTATTCATAAAAGTCTGGAGCAATATCCAAGTCATCTGTAGAAAAATTACGAGTGTCATATCTGTTTGTGTGAAATTTGCATCGTGAAGACTCGACTCTATCGGATATACCTTCAACTATAATTGCAGTATTGTATCCAAGCTTTACGAATACTTGGTTTAACGCCCATCTATAGTGACGAGCAATTTTAAAGTATCCCTTAAATTTTTTTTCCTTAGGTGGTATATCAATGTCTGATTGATCAGGTTGCTGAAACAATTACAATATTACTAGCGTTATCACAGAATACAAAATATGTCCTTATTGAGATCACAAGTAACGATTATAATTGTACACATAAAAAATTACAGCAGTGTACCTTTACATGTAACAGTTGATTTCCATATCTTGCTATGACATCTGCAGTTTGTCGATGATCACAGTCTTGCGATACAACTATTGGGAACTGTTCCTTGTTGGGTCTTAATTTTATTAATTGATCTAAGCATCGCTCTACCGTAATACGATTACAAGAAACAACCAAAATAGCTATTATTGGAGATCCATCGGGTAGCTTTTGCAATGAGGCAGCATTGTGCACTGGCTCGTCCTATTGTGGGACAGAAAAAGTAGAAAATTGTAAATTGCATTCATAAGTTATGATTGTGTTGTGGAAATTACTGAAGTGATAATGATTGGATAGAATCATTATATAAGCTGATAAAGACTAATCAGTTATAGTATCTATTATAGCAAATAATTGAAGCGATTACATTTTACTGATTAATCTATAAGATTAGACTAATACTTTACAGGTAAATTAGTATCCTGCGTTGGTTTCTTTTTCCTGGCATTGCTATCTTCTATCTTTTTCAATAAGATACTCTTAACCTTATTGTTCTCATGCTTGTTATATTTATCCTTCTCTGTCTCATCTATTGGCAATTGGGCAGCGCTTGATTTCTCATATTGTTCTGAAGTAGTAAATTATATACACCTTGTTATTGTTCTATTTATCTATCCAACTATATATTGTACAGATTAGCTTTCAACCTTACTTTTACGTCGTTTATTCTCATTGAGTCCTTCAAGAAGTTCTTGATTTATAATTATCTGTTGCTTTATTCTCTTTTCCAATCTACTGATTTGATTTGACAGTTTATCCTGAAAATAAAGACACAACTATATTACTGTTCCAAATTTTCCTTCATAATAGATTATAATATATCACAATAAATTGATCACCTTATCCTGGTCCTTGCTGACTGGTTGGTCCAAAAATATAAAGTATGTAACCACAGCCCATAAGATAAGGGACACAAAGATGAGAGTAACCGATTTGTTCCGCATGACACAAGACCAAGTGTCACCGTAGCTACAATATCAAATTGTATTGTAAGGATAAAAATACAGATGATACAACATAGGATAAACAAATACTCACAAGAGTTCCACACGTCCGAGTACACGTCAACACATATTTGTTATACATGGATTTCTAATATCTTCATGAATCTACTCTCCCTGCAAAATCACGACACTTGTCATATCCTAACGAATGCAGGAACTTGGCATCTGGCTCGAAGGCGTTACTCGGAGGCGTTACTTACCGCGTGTTGTGTGTGTTTGTACGATAGCTGCGATATACCTTTAATCATAAATCATACGGAAGTATCGCACTCCATGTTGTTAGTGAAACACGTTTATACGATCGTCGCACAAGACGCAGGAGTCGAATGCATAATTCACCTTTTTCAACTCGCCGAACACGATGACCGCGTTACTCGAGCGGGAAAGAAACTTCTAATGTGCACACGTATGCACAGGAAGTTCGACGATATGAGAAAATTGCACAAACGTCACTGAAATTTGCGTTCGCTAATCGTAACGCGCGATAATTTACGCGGCACAAAATCACACTTTGCAATCGGCCAGTGATATCGCGAGCTTCACACAAAGCAAATGTCACGGGAGCGAGTCGATGACATTTCCCATTACAAGCCAAGTACGTACGCACCACGGTTTAACCACGGCGGGGTTATTCACGCATTGTGTGACACAGGAAGCAGTGATACACGCTCGCGCGACGCGGGCTAACTTACTCCGCTGTTGCACGTTAATCGAATTACGAGATCGAGGCGGCTCATCTGACAAGATGAATCCGCGGCCGAGGGACAGTCTTGACGGAGTATATTTGGCTTGCGTTTTTTCTCCTTCGGCAGCTGTAAACGCGAATCTCACGGTTGCGGTAAACACGACGCGGAGACACGCTCCGCGGTGATGGCTCAGTCAGTCAGGTGGCGGTCAGTGGGGTGCGAAATGAGTGTGACAACCACACGCGAAACGGCCCTCCTTCTCATTCTTCCACGGTCGACCGCTGTCCCTTGCCGAATGGTCCGATTCGACTGAACGCTCGCGAATTTGCGAACGTGATAGTAGCGTTCGCGTTGAGTAGCGCGCGCGCTGCTGATACGTGCAGATGCGTGCTGGAAGTTGCGCGATAGTGGAGTGCACTGTGCCGTCTCTCTTGTGCAAACTGCACGGAATCATTTTAGAGAACATAGCCGAAAGCTGAATTAAATTTGGGATATAACGTACAATGATATGATGCAATCATTGTTCGTTACGTGTCCTTTTGCTCGCACAGAATGAACCTATTGGTTGCTCGTTGCAAACAAGAACGGGGTGGATCGAGCGCAGCTCCATATCCATGCATAGCTTTCTCTCTCTCTCTCTCTCTCTCTCTCTCTCTCTCTCTCTCTCTCTCTCTCTCTCTCTCTCTCTCTCTCTCTCTCTCTCTCTCTCTCTCCTCTCTCTCTGTATATATCTTTTATATACAAATATAACGATTGGAAAAGAAGGGACAATGACTAATGAGTTGAAAGCTGAGTCAAAAAAATTAATAACCTGTGACTTAAGCTTGTTTATTTTGAGAGTTGATTTTTGCCTTAAATTGGTTATTTTAAAATGCACCAACGTCAACTTATCGACTTTTCTTATATAATAATTCGTCGGTATTAAAATAACTTATTATTACTTTTTATTATTACTTATTTTATTATTACTTTTTATTTTGTGTTTCAAGCGTTAGGAACAATTTTTTCATTACATACTTCAGTTACACACGATGGCACATTTGAAATTTAGCGGGGAAGCCGCCATATTGATTAAACTTACAGCTACCGCCGTCAGATTGCGCTTGCGCCACGCTCTCGCCGAATGCACGTGAGTTTGCCCACTACGGACAGTCTGTGCTGGTCCGCACCCGTGTAAAGTGTAGTTGAGTTTGCGTATCGTGTCAGGTATCGTCGAGCGCGCAAGAGGATACGTGCCGAGCATTGCACACGCCTTAACCGAATGTGCGAGCGAGCAACCTTCCCTCGTCTTTCATCGGCAATTCGTCCGGACCAGGCGCTCTGAGCTCGTTTTCGCGCGGCCGCGACAACGGCAGCCGCGACGGCGACAGCGGCTGGTGGTTATGTGTTTTGGATCATCCGCAAGTCCGTGCGCCCCGATTAGAATGACCGCGAGTGTCGCGCGCATCCATCGCGAACTGCACGACGATCGTGTCGCGGCCAGATAAATCAGTGAGACAAACGGCGACGAAGAAGAAGACGAGAACGACGTTGTCGTCGACTGCGACGTCGGCGCGCGCGCGCGCGCGCGCGAGAGAGAGAGAGAGAGAGAGAGAGAGAGAGAGAGAGAGCGCAAGAGAGAGCGGCCCGCCGAGCGGCTGGCGATACAAACGAATGCGCCCTAAGCCGCTAGCTGCGTTCACCGATCCCTCCAGCGAACCCAGCCAGCTAGTTATGCTCGGCGAGCTATGCGAGCTCGCGCTTACCGCACGTTCGCTCGCGCCTACTGGGACTACTACGGGTGTTGTGCACCGTTGATGAGCATCCCGGTGTTTTAATATATACGGGCTCGGCATTACACGCACCCATATATATTACACACACACACACACACATACATACACACACACTATTTACACATACATATATACACACACACATACATACACGACCCCACACCAACATTACACATCATACACATATACACGTACTTATACTTATCCATATCATACATATATGCATGTAAAATATACATAGCATATATACATATATGTGTACATCGCCGGGCGGCGGAAGTGTTTTGCTCGGTTCTCTTCGTCGCGCGCGCACAGACTGCGCTACGCTACGCGCTGTACGAGCCTCTACATCGTCACCTCTCTCTCTCTCTCCTTTTCGCCCGCCGCGGCGCCGGGTACGGCCTACCGAGGAAGGCGATCCGCGCTCGCCCGCGTTTCGTTGCGACTCGATCGGACTCGAAACCGACTCTCCGACGCTGATCTTCGTCAAGCTCCACCGTGTCTGTCCCGCCCTGACGTGATTCGCCCGGTTCGCCCGCCACACGACGGGTTATGTTTCGAACTTTCATCGGGATCCTAGGTAAGTCCGCCGTCACCGGTTGTCGCGTAGAGAAAGAGAGAGAGAGAGAGAATGAGAGAGAGAGAGAAAAAATGCGCAACCGAACGGTATCGCGGCATTTTGTATATCTCAGCTTTGTCTCTTTTCATTAATGGCATATAAGTATATATATGCCATGTATATATCACACACATATATATATGTATATATATACACATTACATATATAATGTATGTATGTGTGTGTGTGTGTGTGTGTGTGTGTGTGTGTGTGTACACGTATACATGTAAAGACACTAACAGTGATAGAAATAGTGTCACATCTTTTTGTCTGGGATAATAAGACATACACCTCTGATCTTTGATTCTTTGAACTGTATAGTACTGAATGTCTTTAAAATTTTGTTTACAGGAGTTTCAGTATCTGCGTGTGCGCGTGTCATGTGCGTGTGTGCTCCTTTTTTCATGTGTGTGTTTGTGCGTGCGTATATGTGTGTGTTTCCTGTGTATGAATAAGTTGTGTAGCTATACACTTAATATTTTGCATTTTTTGTGTAACCTGTGAGTAGAACTCTTGAAGTAATATGAATGTATAAATATAGAATGAAATAATATCATTGTGAGTGATTGCTTATGTTTGAACAAGTTGAATCAAGTCCAGAGATACTTTCTTATACATATGCCAAAAAGTATATATAGTTTCAAGTATAACGAAACATAAAGGGAAAAATGTTGAGAAATGATAAAAATACATCAAAAATATCTTTGAAAAGAAAAATACACATCTATGAATATTTATAATATATAATTGTGTCTATGACAAAAAATATCTTGCAATTGATGGTTATCGCTTGGATTTCTACTTGGATTGTCAATTCTTTCATTGTATTTTGAACAACTTTACTAAAGACAATAATAAATTGTTAAAGTTGCACACAGTAATTATGTGACAGCAAACGTTAAATCAGAATTGGCCATAAATTAAAACATTGGCTCGTACATGCTATTTAATCTAAACAATATATAACTACAACTAGTTTGATTACTTCGAAATAGTTATTGCGATTAAGATGAAGGAACTCTTAATTGTTCCTTTATTTTTTTAGACATTCAATCGTGGTGGGAGGTGCCAAGTATAGCGCACTTTTGCTCATTATTTAGAGCTGCCTTCAATCTTCTGGATTTTGATATCGAGGTATCTAATTAAATGCTAGCTCTTACGAGTAAGCAGCGTATACAAAACCTGCTAGTACCGCTTCGGTATTTAGACAGCAAACCACGCTGTCACGCTTCAGCTTGATTGTTTTATTTATCAGCTTGTATACACTATTTTGTTCCCTCCTTGACCATGGATATCGCATCGGTGAAACATGTTTCAATATTAATGTCACACAATTGTAGGACTTAGAAGAGGCTTTATTAACTGACGGAGGTACCGAGGGACGACTGCTTCAGGAGCTAATAGTGAAGTTGTTGGAGGGTTGTTTGCCAAATGACACTCGCAATGACATCTCTACCTTTAATTATCAGATGTTTTTACGTAGACTCTTTCGGAAGAAGTGTCAAGTGAGTATGTTTCTCTAGAAAAGGACTTGCTCCGTGGTACAAAATTCTCCGAAGTCGCTGAACCTTGTTAACAGATCTGCGTCTTTACAGGAATACAAATGCGAAAATCCTTTCAATACAGACGTAGACTTTGAGTTATTACCTCTCCGTCAGAAAGTAGAAATACTACGTGCTCTCTGTGACTTCAGGCTAGACGCCGAAGACGTAGTATGTGTTCAGCTAAGCGAGATATTACACGACAATGCATTATGATTGTTTAATGTTACAATGTTAATAACAGGAGCAGTCGTTAAGTAATTTGGACTCGGATAGCCTGCGAGTCGAACCTTTGGGACATGATCGTAAGAATTCTGCCTACTGGTACTTCTACGGCACTCGACTGTACAGGGAGGATTACATTGATACTTCTAACGGTGCCTCATACAAGCAGAAAAGTAAGCCACGGGACAAAAAGCGTAAAAGACGACGGAACAGAGTGGCGAAGGAGGAACAGGAAGAGGAGGAGAAGGAGGAAGCTAGTTTAATAGACAACGAGAGCAAGGGACGAGAGAGCGTTTGGCAAGTGGTTTGTTTCACTCAACAAGACTGGAGCAGACTGGTTGAAAAATTTCGCGACTCGGTAACGATTACTTCCATTGTACTGCCGCGAAAATGCACCGACGACGTTCGCTCAAGGTACTTCTCTCCGCAGGAATACGACACCGAGCGTAAACTTTACCGTACGTTGTCCGAAGACTTCATGCCGGAAATACCAAAGTTGTTCGATTTGAAGGAGAAACAGCAACGGCGCAAACTGTTGCAGCGCAATAGCTCGCGAGTGCTTCGGAGCCAGGAACCTACCACACAGATGGACGCAGTCATGGTCAGGTCCAAGATTAAGACTAAAACGACCAAAGGGGCGAAAAAGGAGACGCAAAGCTCAAAAGCTGTCTACACCAAGGAGGACACCTCGCCGCCGATACCGACTCCGCCGATTCAGAAGAAGGGACGGCAAACGAACAATTCCTTAGCCTCGGCTGTTGGTCAGATTGTGATCCACACTAGGGACGAGGTGCAGGACTTGGAGAAGAAGAAGGGTGTCGGAAATCAGGGCGATGGTAATTACTTGTCGTGCAATTATGGGTACAAGTTCGGCTATTCCTTCGGGATCGAAGAGGAGGAACGTCGCGTTGGAATGCACAAAGTACTCGAAAGTGTCAAGGATCATACGGACGCCTGGCCGTTCATTGACCCCGTCGATGAAGAGTATGCACCAAGGTGTGATTTGTTACATGATATATTTTATAATTATAGATATGGTTTTTTTTTTCACATTGATTAGTCGTCCACCTGACGGTTTCTTGTTGACGGCTTCATCTTCTTTTGTTGTTATCTTTGTAATATATTGCTAATGGGACGAATAATGTTTACAGGTATTATAGTGTTGTGCGTAGGCCTATGGATCTCAGTACTATGGAGGAGAAACTGGAAGGCGGCTCGTACAAGAGTTTAAGTCAGTTTAAGCGCGACTTCCGACTTATCGTTGATAATTGTAGGCAGTACAATGGTTCAGATAACGGTATGTAATCCTTTTACTCGGTTTCTTCCAAAATCACTTCTACTGATGAGTAATACTTCAATACTTTGACAGAAATACGTTTTATGTATTGCAGAATATACGGAAATGGCAGTTAATCTTAAAGAAGCTTTTGACAAGGCTGTGAATCGTTATTTGGAATCAGAGACGTCCAGTGATGAAGATGCTACATCTCCTCGATCGTTAGCTGGAACGCCAACGTCTCCGTCTTATCCGTCACGCCTGTTATCTTCCTCGCACCACAACGCACGTAAACGTTCGAAGAAATCCACTAAAAAGTCTAAGTCATATAAGCCCGAAAGTAGAGCAAAGTCCAAGAGCGAAAAAGTGGACGAGGATGAGAAAAGGAGTAAAAGTATCAAGGTCGCTAAAAAGAAACGAGGGAAGAAAAAGGGTAAGAAGGTGAAAGAGGAAGAGCTGGATGAGGATGAGGAGGAGCAGGAAGACCAGGAAAGCGAAGATGCAGTGTCCGAGACTAGCATAGCAGCGTCGAAGAGACGGAAAAACGTTGATGTAAACAATTTACTTAAAACCAAAAAGCTATCTTCTAAAGAAACGGAGGAATTAAAAGCGCCTAATAAAAAAGCCAGCAAAGATCGGCACAAACCGAAGAAAGAGTCGGAAATTGTGCGATCTGCGAAAGAAACGAAAGAGAATAAAAAGCGAAAAGAGGATTTCGAGGAAGATTATGAACCTTTGGTGATCGTGAAGAGCAAGAGCAGGAAAATAGAAAGGAAGGAACTGGAGGAAACCGGAATACTGGCGGACAACACGAAGAAGAACGCGAAGAAGATCGAAGTGGAAGAAAGTGACGCGGTCTTCAAAGAGGATAAAAAGCAATCTTCGCACGTGAAAACGAAAAAGAGTCGCAGGAAGGAGAAGGCGAGCTTAAAGACTGCAGCAAAGGCTGATGAAAAATCCGACAAGAGCCATACGAAGGAGAAAGAGAAGAAATCAAAACAGAAGAACGAAGAACTGAAAAACGGAGAGTTGAAAAGCCAGGCGGATCCCAAAGATGTAGAATTAGAAAGTGCTTTGGATTCAAAGCATACTCACGCCTCCAAGAAACTCTCCGCATTAATCGGTAATAAAGATTTAGAGTCGCTTGATAGTTTAAAGGATGTGATAAGTAATAGAAGACGCGAGGAGAAGTTGAAAAACGAGAAAGAGAAGCAAAGGAAAGCGGTAAAAAGCGACACTCACGGTGTCTTTTCAAAAAAAGTGCCTTCAAATGGTAGTACTTTTCATGACAATGACAAAGATAGTGCAAAACGATCAAAGTCAAAGAAAGGTACGAAGGAAGATAAGAACACGCTTAACGACGACACGATCAAGAAGCGAGACTCGGAAATTAATGAAAATAAGAAAGTCGCTCAGGTTAAACATACCAAAGGACTAGGAGCAGACGATAGTATCCTGCGTCAAGCGTTAACTCAAGCGACAGAGAAGACGCTTCATGTAAGTTTATAAGAGTTCATATCTAAATATTGACACACGCACTCTTTTACTCGCTCACACATACACACGTGCTTTTATACAATTTATATAAATATTATATACAATTTTATATACAGTAACAAATATACAATTTATATAAATATATTATTGCGCGATATATTTGTTATTCTCTGTCCATGTTAGCAGGATCATTCTCTTTTCTCGATATTTAACTCTTCGTGTTTATTTACTTTTGACTCATAAATCGTACAACAAATCACGAAACATCGTTATATAATCTAAATTTACTTAACCAAAACATATGTCACCTAACAGGATATCAACAAATGGCTGGACGACGCGCCGAAGCTTTCGGGTTTCTCGTCTGGCAGCGACTCGCCGATGTCTCACATTCCGGTCGAATCCAACCGGTCGGGATCGAAGTTGGAAGCTACGCGCAAGAGACCGAGTTCCATCAAGATATTCGGCCCCCACGGGCCGAGTCGACCGAAGAAGATACAGCGCACAATGAACCGTCTGCAGCCCGGCAAGAGCAAGGGGAATTTGCTGCTGAAGAAACCACTCAACACTCCCAACGCCAACACCAACGACGCGGTCTACGCCGCCAGTGATAACGACCAGCCGAGCAAGGACAACGACGAGGAGCCGAAACTCAGTCTAGGCACCGTCCTGAAGAATGTGGACTCCATTCAGCTGATTTGCAAGAGCCTGGTGTCATCGCCGAATCCCAACCTATCGAACGACGACGAAGAAGAGGATCACACGCGCACACCGTCTCGAGCGTCCAGCGTGAAGGAGGAGAAAGCAGCGGGTGCCAAGAGCGCCACGGGAACGTCGAGCACGTCGACGGCGACGGCGATGGCGGACGATAAGGAGTCCCGACCAGCCACAGAGGAGCCGCAGAAACCAAAGTCTGCCACGCCGAACCTGAGTGCCTGGTTCAAAGCTTTCGGAGCGCCAAAATCAAAGAAGAAAGACGACGAGGCGGCGGAAGAGGTCGCGGCGAAGAAGGACGGCGACCTGCAGGAGGTGTTCTGCGGCAGGCAACGACGGATGAGTACCGGCGGCAGCAGCGTCAGTGAATCCGTGTCGAGCTTCTCTCAGGAGTCGCCACCGGCGTCGCGCGCCGTCCGTTCGCCGCAGAGCCAGCCGATGGTTCCGGCGAACGAGCCGCCGATAAGGGGTGCCGGTTTCTACCAGGACGCATTGTCCACCGGCAGCAGCCCCTACAACAGCCCGTTTTACGCGACGCCTCCGCGGTACAGCGCGCAGCTGCCGCCCACGCCGTCGCCGCAGAATCACCCGCTGTCACCGGCTTACCCATCGTCCGCGTCCTATGAGCAGCAACCGCCGCCGCCGTATCCTCAGGTACACCCGCAGCCACCGTTGCCGCCACCGCCGCCGCCGCCGCCGCCGCCAGCGCTGCCGCATCAGCCGCCGTATCAGAAGTCCTCGCCGCAGGAGAACTCCAGCGAGACGTACCCGCAAATGTCGCCGACCTTTCCGCAACGTTCCCCGCAGAGCAGCTTCCCGCCACAGAGCGCCGCGGTCCAAGGCGATGCTTACTCGGCGCAGATAGCCGGCGGCAACACTCAGAACCAGTCGCCCGTCTACGCTCAGCATTCCCCACAGCCGATGCAGCCAGTCTACCCGCAGCCGTCGCCTCAGACCCCGCCGTCGAATTACTCACAGCCATCGCCGCAGCAGCCGCCCACTCCAAAGTACTCGCAGCCGTCGCCGCAGCAGAACGCGGTCGCAAACTATTCGCAGTCTTCGCCGCAGCCGGTAGCCAATTACTCGCAGGCGTCTCCGCAACAGCAGCAGCAGCACTCTCCGTACTCGCAGCCTTCCCCGCAGGCGCCGCCCAACTATTCGCAGGCGTCGCCGCAGCAGCACTCCCCGTACGCCCAGTCATCTCCCCAGCAATCCGCCGGCTACTCTCAGCTGTCGCCGCAGCCGCCCGCGAATTACTCTCAACCTTCGCCTCAGCCGCCGGCTGTGTACTCGCAGCCGTCTCCGCAGCCGCCTCCGAGCTTCTCTCAACCATCGCCACAGACGCATTCCACCAACTACTCGCAACCATCGCCGCAGCCGTTGAACTCGTACCCGCAAGCATCGCCACAGCCGCGAAACTACTCGCAGCCATCGCCGCAGCAGATCCAGAGCTTCTCTCAACACTCACCGCAGACGCAGCCGGCTTATTCGCAGTCGTCGCCGCAGAACAGCCCGTACTCGCAGTCATCGCCGCAGTCATTAACCAATTACTCGCAGCCGTCGCCTCAGCAACCTACCACGTACTCTCATCCGCTGCACTCGCCGCAGACCCCGTCCAACTACTCGCAGCTGTCGCCGCAGCAGGCCCCGGCGGCGAGCTACTCGCAGTCCTCGCCTCAGCGGAAGGCGACCTGCCCGCCGCTGGTGCAAACCCCGCAGCAGTCGCCGAGTTACCAGCAACCTTCTCCCCAGCGGCCGCCGAGCTACCCGCAGCTGCAGTCGTCGAAGAACCCAGAGGAATACTCTACGTCAGCCACGACGTCGACGCCGAGTTATCCTCAGGGCTTCAAGCAGAACCCCCCCACGTACGTGCAGCAGTCGCCGACGGCGTCGTCGTCCTCGGTGAACGAGCCCGAGCACCAACGGACGGAGTACCTGAAGCCCAATGCCAACGAGAAGGCCGCGACGTCGGGCGAGCAGCAGAGAAACTTCCCCGTCCAGTCGGAGTCGTCGCTGAACCTCAACGCGAACCACCAGATCTACCAGTCGACCCCGGGCCAATACCCGCCGCCGCCACCACCACCGACATACCCCAACAGCTTCCCCAATATCGAGCTCCAGAGGTCCGCTTCACGGCACGGTTGTTCAGAACAGACACAGCAGTCTACGAGCGCGCCGCAAGAGCGAGTCGGCTTCACCGAGATCAGCGACAGCTTGAACGCGCAGAAGTACGCGCAGCCACGCGGCTTCCTCAACAAGACGTCCAGCAGCGGGGAGCAGCTGGTGGCGCAGGACCAAACGCAGCTGTTAACATTCCAGCAGAACCTGACGGCGCACGAGTCGCTGTACCAGAGCGGTTTCCAGCCATCCGGCTACCCTCTGCCGAACTCGAGACCGGTGTACGCTAGTCCTCACTACTTCGACACCGGCGCCAAGCCCGCCAGCGGCAGCGGCGCTGGCGCCGGCGGTAGCGGCGGCACCAGCAGTCCTGCGGCGGCCAGCGGCAACTTGCCACCGGTGAAGAAGCGCGTGTATAACGAGCCGTCGTCCGGTGATTCCGGCGGCTCGCGAAGTCTACCACAGGAGAGCGCGGCAACGCGCTCGGCTCAGGAGCAGTTCGAGTTCGAGCCGATGATGGCCTTGCCGCAACCAGACACAGTCTCGGCCAGCCAGTTCGACGCCACGTACGTCGGCAGTCTGGCCGACTCGGTGGCGTCGAATCCAGCGTACGCACGACTGAGCCTCGGCCTGGTGGGCCGGCCGAGCAAGGAGCAGCAGCAGTTGCTGACGATCCCGCGGCCGCCGGCGACGAAGCCGGAGCACCTCGCTTACGGGCGGGGCGCTGCGTCCGGCGCGGCCGAGCTGGATCTGAATCTGCTGCAGAGCCTGCAGAACGCAGCCAAGGGCAGCCAAGGTATCCTGGCGATGTCGGCGCGTCGAGGGGCCGACAACGCCGGGTCCACCTCCACGACGTCGTCCAAGCCGAAGAAGAGCAGGAAGAGCAAGCAGCAGCAACAACAGCAGCAGCAGCAGCAGCAGCAACAACAGCAACAGGAGCAGCAGAACGCGGCCGCGACCAGCGTCTCGGCGGCGGCCACCGTCACATCCACCGTCGGAGCCGACCAGCAGCCCGGTATCCCCGCGTTCCCGCAGTACGCGGCCGCGTCTGCCGACTCCATCGGCTTGAAGAGCGCCGCCGCGGTGGTGCCGGCCGCTGGCAGTGCCTTCAACTTCGCCGCGTCCACGAGCACGAGCGGCAGCGCGCCGTTCTACGACAAGGACGCCACCGCCGCGGCGGCGTTCGCCTTCCTGGACGAGTTCCGCAATCCGACCAGCTACTACAACATGGCCTTGCGGCAGCAGCAGCAGCAGCAGCAACAGCAACAGCAGCAGCAGCAACAGCAGCAGTCGGTGCCGCCGGTCACGGACGCCTCTCAGTCCGCCTGCAACAAGCTCGCCAATCAGCCGCCCAGGAACTACGCGCCCCATCCGTTCCTCCACTCGGCAGCCGCCGCTCAGAGGGCAGCGGCGGCCTACGGCCCGCCGGTCTCCGCTTACGTGACGCCGCATGGGCCTAACTTGGCCATGGACCCGACCGCTTATCAACAGTACATACATTCTCTCTACGCTCTTCAGCCGCCACCGCATCATCACCGACCGTCTTGGCTTTAGCCGTGACTAACTGAATCGCTGTGAGCTCCACGAAGTGGAGAGTCGCCTTCAGGAGCCGACGGGATATCGGCTCTCTGTGGCTTCCCTTCTTCCGCCGACAGGTCGTGATGTGACGCGAGCGGCGGAGAACGAGCTGGAAGGACAACTGATGGCCCAGCTCCGCGTTATACCAAATAGCCGGGTGTCTGTTGACGGATGCGCGTAGGAAAGAAAAAAGAAACAACGGTACGCCCTTTTTACTTGGACGTTTTCACTTTCTTTCGGAAAGGATATATCCTCCTGTCTCGCGACTTGTCTAGGTTTTCTTTTTTATCGTTTTTTACGCAATTCTGGTCGTCGTATTTAGACGTACATTGTCGCGACATTGTCTGGGAATTAGATGGTGGTTGTTGTAAGTTTCTTTAAACTTGCCCTCCGCTCGACTAGCCTTTTACGAGCAAACGACGAGCGAGCTTTGGCATTTTTACACTAAAAGAGAGGAAGTCTTTAGCTTCGATGATGAGACGAGAACGGTGAAACGGAAAGGAAAGCGACGTTATATGTAGCCATATGTAAATAAAGCCTACTTTCGATGTAGGAATTTTTGATAGTTTTCTAAAATGAGAGACTATAGCCGGCAGGTTTTTTGATAGCTCTAAGGCGAGGTCGCTAGCGCCGAGAATAAGTCGATTGCACTTCTTCTATCAAAAGTTCCTCCGTGTTAGCGAGCGCGCGATATCGTTTACTTGTCGGTGTGTGTGTGTGTGTGTATGTGTGTGTGCGCGCGCGTGTGTATGTGTGTGTGTGTGCGTGCGTGTGTGTGTGTGTGCGTGCGTGTGTGCGTGCGTGCGCGCGCGCGGCGGCGTGCGTGCGTGCGTGTGTGCGTGGTGGTGTGTGTGTGTGTGTGTGTGTGTGTGTGTGTGTGTGTGTGTGTGTGTGTGTGTGTGTGTGTGTGTGTGTGTGTGTGTGTGTGTGTGTGTGTGTGTGTGTGTGTGTGTGTGTGTGTGTGTCGGGACATAAAAGTATGCAATATTCGATTTACCGTTAATTAGTGACGGTCCCAATAGCTACGCGCGGTTCGGGTCCATGATTCGCTGACTGTCATCTTAGCCGTCGATTTCACGTTGATTTTGTTTCCCATAGTTCTTTCGATCTTTAGAAAATTAATCGTCGACCATTAGAGATGTACGCGAAAATTCTGCAGAGGCGAGAAGATTTATGTATAAATATATCGGACGCACTTTGTTGCTGTAGCGGTGTTCCGTGCGATATTAGCGAGATTCGCCGGTCATTTCGATCATTAACGAGCCGATTTGATCAGTTTCACTTGAAACATCGAGTAACGTCAATGTTATCTTGGTGTCAACTTCAAGGACATCGCAAGACGTGCGTTGAACCACACACGGGTGAAAGATAATTATTGCCTGCCTGCGATGACGTTCGAGCAGCAAGCGATTGATATGTCCGATTAACAATGCGTTGAAGGTTTACCATGAGTGGGTAAATCTTCGCGGTAGTTGATCGCCATATTAATATCGAGATGTTAATAATTGAGACGTCGTCGAATATCGTTAACATGGTGAAGAACATCATTACTGGTGTACGTTATGTAGATTACCTAGCGATGTAAGTATAGCACATAAGTTAGGCTTTCTTTGTATATATAAAACACATATCTCGCATAGACAATGTGCTCGATGTAAAGTGATATCTACAAGACGCAGGATTGTGTGAATGATGAGTTATGACTGGAAAGTGACTGAGAGGAGCGAAACATGCTGGGAAAAAAAGGGAGAAAATGAGTGAAAAAGAAGAAGAAAAAGAGAAAAGAAAGCATGCGCATATAGTAAACACACAATCACACACGAATATATATATATACATATATATATATATATACATGTGTACAAGCATGCGCGAAACAAAGACGAAATATACCGTAACACGCCCGCTATCATCATACACATTTAACTCAACTTTATCGCTGAGAAGAATCTGAAGCATTGACAGAAAGCAGCATATTGAAACTTATAAATATATACATATATAATGTAAATGTATATTGTAAATGTATCGACAGATTAAAACACAGTTTGTTACAAAATCGTCAAATTTCACTCCGCGGTGACTTCGTCAGTCATGTAGTTTTATAATCATCTCCCACGAATAGCCATCAGAATGAATGTCAACTCGTTAACATATTTACATATATTTGTATAATTTTAAAGAGCAATTTTCTTGCGTTTTCATACTTTACCAGAATTCGTTGTCTGTTACGTTGTTCGTCAAAATAAATATTACGGAATTCAGTTCATAAGAGATCGTTTGAATCGCAAGTGCATCGCCAAAGCGAGATATCGATAAGAGGACTAGTCGATAACACGTCGCGTATTTCAGGCGGTTGAAAAATACGAGTCAAAAGTGATAACACGCCTGCAACACCCTCGGCTGCACTTTCTATTCCTGCATCTTTTCTTCCTTCTTCCAGCGACAGTTCCATTTGCTCTCACTGCACTTTCTACAACATCGCACTTCTCTCCCCTTTCTCCTACCAGAGCGTAATTCATTAATTTAAAAGCACCGTACTGTGACGCGTCTGTATCAGACGCGCGATTGGTGGGTCTCTTCGTGCACGTTTTTACGCGACTATAAAAATCCGTCCGCACTGGCTGCGTTCCAACAGAGAGAAACCTGAAAGCGGCCAATACGACATTTTCTGCGACACCGACTTTCCGCACTGGGAAAGGACGCCATCTGCATTCATTTTGAGAGGGGAACTACGATGCTACCATCCACTTTCAGGTCTCGGTGGTAAAATCTGCATGTGGTGGAAGTCCGTGCTACATCCATTTTCAGGCGGTTTATGTTCGTGCTGCAACCACCATCTCTTGTTATCTCTATACCAGACTATGCCCGGAGGTCTAAAAAAGCGGAGGGGCGGAGGAGAGAGAGGAGCAGAAAAAATAAAAGTACGTATTAAATGTTAAATCTTCGAATACATGTTGCTGTATCAAAGTCTCCACTATAATAAACGATTTGACATGTCTGGAGACGCATGATGTATCGTATGATGCCCGCGTCCCGTTCCCTTCGTCCTGCTTCTCAATTCAGCATCCCGTCCGCTCCGGACATTCGTTCGTGACACTGACAGTGGCCGTCGGTGAGCATTCGATCCGCTCGGAGGAGCACGTGTTAATTAACGCGACGAGACTCTGATTATAAATATCTCGCGAGTCGACGAAATATTTGAACTTTTAAAAAAAACATCAAAGAAAATCACGTTGATGTTGTCATGGGTGAAATCTCACCCTGGTATATATTTTTTTCGAAATAAAAAAAGCCAAACGAATGCAATTAAATGTTATTTATCATCATTGAATATTAGATGAAAAGTAGAAGAGTTATTGTCCGCAGCGGATAATCTCCCTGTATAAAATGCCGAACCGAAACATATTAAAAAGTATTGACATTTTGAATATTGACATCTGAATTCTGCTTTCTGATCCGAAGAAAGGGACTAAAGAGTATTAGTTCTCATTAAATTTCACCGCGCTAAATGCGAGATGGCAGTGGTGAATGCTTCACATTAAAAAGGATTCAATTCATTTCAAGTATGCCTTGTACTCAATCGCAATCTATAATTTTCAAATGCAAACTTTCGTATTGAAAAGCATTCACTTCTTCTCCTAATTGTTTTTGGATTCAGAGGCATACAAGATTTTCACGTTCTATTCCCCGTAGCATTGAAAAGTATTGGCCCGTGATCCAATCTGAGATTTCCGCAAAGCAGAATTCACGACAAAATCTCGTGAATGAGAAACAACACTTTTAAATACGACATTTTATACAGGACTAACATTTAATATGAACGAGACAAAATTCGCATGGGATGAAATCCCTCTCTTTAACGCTACCATGATCTTTAATTATTTTCCGAAAACGGCGTCACAACAACTTTGACACTCTGTACAATTAGTTGCTAACACATTTTCTAATCGTACACATTCCTCTTTAATTAACATAAAGCTAACAAATGTCCGATGCTTCGACAGAGTAATTTTCTTTATTTTCAGTAATCAATAGAGTGCACCAATGTCGCGTACAGTTGAAAGGCCTCCTAGCATTCCCTCCGATGTTTCGGAAGCTTCGAGAAAAGAAGAGACGCCCAAGGGCAAGTCTCTCTTGCTTCAACCGCCGCCGAGGACCGCAATATTTACATCGCGCCGATTGTGTTTATCGGCTCGCGAGTGACGACACTTTTCGCCCTTCGTGTTATAATACTCGCGCACTTTGTGTATTCGACCTCATTCCATCAACAGCAGTCGTGCGCGACGCGCTCGTCACTCCCGTCTCATGTAATTGAAAGAAATGTATCTCGTCGGTCCTCGAGATACTCAATCGGCATCGCGTCGGCATTGCGTTGATTAACTACACGGTCGAATCGCCCGAGTACCGACATTACAAACGTGAGTGAATGAAATCCGGAGGACTCCAGCAACCGGGAAGCAGGACGCCGGCAGCGATATGTCACGTTTCCAGATATGTGGAATCATTTGTGATAAATTTCGACGCTCAACTCCCAGTAGAAGCGGAGATATCAACGGTGAAAGGTTGGAAAATTTTATCCTTCGATATCACCAAAACGGCTAGAGATACAGGCCTGTTTCTTGCACCAAAATATAGTCCTTTCAAAACCCTACATTTTCCCGTAAATGGCGACTCTCTACTCCCAGTAGAAGCGGAGATATCAACGGAGAAAGGTTGGAAAACTTTAACCTTCGATATCTCCTAAACGGTTAGAGATACAGGCCTCGGTCTGGCACCAAAATAAAGTCCTCTCAAAACCCTACATTTTCGACTACATGGAAGACTCTCTACTCCCAGTAGAAGCGGAGATATCGACGGAGGAAGGCTGGATATCGACGGAGAAAGGCTGGAAAAACTTTAACCTTCGATATCTCCTAAACGGTTAGAGATACAGGCTTCGGAGTGGTACCAAATTAAAGCCCTTTCAAAACCCTACATTTTGGACTACATGGACGACTCTCTACTCCCAGTAGAAGCGGAGATATCGTCGGAGAAAGGTTGGAAAACTTTAAACTTCGATATCTCCTAAACGGTTAGAGATACAGGCTTCGGACAGGTACCAAAATAGCCTTTCAAAACCCTACGGACTACATGGACGACTCTCTACTCCCAGTAGAAGGGGAGATATGCTGATCGG